>NW_006771194.1:89506-139470 GCF_000442215.2 Lipotes vexillifer
ATACAATGGCAGAGAAAATACGTATCAATACACAAAGTAACCAACACAATTATTAATTCTTAAATAAAAGCAGATCTATAAATATTACAAGATCACATAGGAAACACATATGCCAAGAAAGAAAAGCACTAAGGTAAACTGGAAAAAAACAACCTCTTAAGGAAACAGAAGAGACTCTGGAAATAATCTGCTTAAAAATTAATGTACTCACTTCTATCTCAGCTTCAATATGGAAAACACTTTCAACAAGTAAAATGTACTCCCATCTTGTCTGTCTTGTGAGAAATGTTAAAAGACTTTTTTTATTTTTTATTTTTTTTGCAGAAGGAAAGTAATATAGATCAGAAACTTAGATCTATATAAAGGAAGAAAAAGTATAGGAGAGGAAATAAGTAGAGTAAAATTGTTCTAAAATTATTTTTAAATAATTAAAGATAACTGTTTATTGAGGTAATAATGTATTACTGATGTATTGGGTGATTGAAACATATGGATAAGTGAAATGAATAACAGCAGTGAATGATGAGAAAGAGGGGAGAAATTGGAAATTATCTGTATAAGGTAAGTATACTACTTGTGAAGTGGTATAGTGTTATTTTAATATGAAGTTAATTAGTAACTAAACGTATTGCAGTAATTATTTCACAATATATGTAATTCACACCATGATGCTGTGTGCCTTAAACTTACATAGTGATTTATGTCAATAATATCCCAATAAAATAGGGGGGAAATTGTATTGCAAAGGGTAATCACTTACAAAATTTAAAATAAAAGTATAATTGATATGCTAAAGGAAGAGAGAGAATGAGATCATATAAAATGCTCAATTAAAAGCATAAAATAGTTGAAAATGGAGAAAAAATAAAGCAACCAACTAATAGAAAATGAAAACATGTATATATGAATCCAACTACATCAATAATCATTTAAACTGTAAATCATCTAAATATACCAATTAAAATATAGAGACTGTCAGAGTAGCAAAAACATTAAAAAAACAAGACCCAATTAACTACATGTTGTCTACAAAACCCACCTTAAATGTTAATACTCAGAAAAGTGAAAAGTAAAGGACAGAGAAAGATGTATGATGCTACCAATAATCAAAAACGTTCATTATATGTGATAAATTTAGTCAAGGCAGACTCCAGATCAAGGAAAATTATCAGGGATACTGGTATTATAATAATAAAAGGATCAATTTTCCAATAAGATGGAATAATTATAATGTATATGCACCTAAAATGGTCTCAAATAGGTGAGGTAAAATTGATAAAACTGAATTGAGAAATAGAAAAACCTATGGTTACAGTTGAAACTTCAACACTCCTTTCAGTAATTGACAAATTGAATGAATCAGAAATCTGTAGCATTTAGTTGACATAAAAATTATTAATCTATTGGATATAATTGATATCTATGGACTATTATATCCAACAATAGTACAAAACATATTATTCTCCAGCTTACATGAAACATTCCAAAAGGGAGACCAATTTACAGGTCATAATACACATCTCAACAAATTTAAAAGAGTAGATATCATACAAGGTATGTTCTCAGACCACAGTAGAATTAAACTAGAAACAAATAACAGGTAGCTCTATAAAATACCTAATATTTGGAGATTCAACAATGCACTTCTAAATAACACATGGGTCAAAGAAAAGTCCCAAGAGAAATTCAAAATTGTGTGAAATGAATAAAATAAAAATACAACTTATCAAAATTTGTGAGGTGCAGAGAATACAGTACTTAGGATCTTTATAGCATTAAAGTCACGTCTTTAAAAAAATGTCATAAAAGGAATAACCTAAGCTTCCAACTTACTACACTAGAGAAAAATTCAATACAACTGGTGTCCTTATAAGAGAAGAAGGGACAGATACAGATACACAAGGAAGAAGACCAAGTTACAATGGAGGCAGAAATGGGAGTGTTGCATTCACTAGCCAAGTAATGTCAAGGATTGCTGGCAACACCCAAGGCTAAGAGAAAGGCATGAAACAGATTCTCTTAGAGAGATTTTACAGAGATCTTGGCCCTGTCAACACCTCAATTTCAAACTTCTAACCTCTAGAACTGTAATAGAATAAGTCTCTGTTGTTTTTAAGCCACCCCGTTTGTGTTAATTTGTTTGAGCAAAAACAGACAGATAGAGGAACCTAAGGTGACATAAGGACTAAATGTAATTTGGTGTCTGGGTGGGAGCTTGGAAAAGAAAAAGGACATTAGGAAAACATTGAGTATATAAGAATAATGTATAGACTTTTATTAATAATAATAATAGATCCAGTGTGATAAATGCATCATATTAATGTAAAATGTCAAAAATAGGCAAACAGGCTGTGGGTATAACAGAAATCTCTATCACTGAAATAATTCTGTAAATCTAAAACTGTTCTAGGATTTTTTAAATGTTACTTATACATTAAAAAAAAAAAAAAATGAACTGCAAGTACAGACATGTAAGAATGTCCAAAAAGACTGATTATAACAATTAATGCACTCAAAGATATATGACATTATTGCTTGCAAGAAACAAGTTATAATACAATGAAAAATGACACAACAAAGAAAAGAAATAGTCTTAAATTTTTTAAAACTGTTAGTAAGAAGAAGAGTTGGATGACTCTTTTGAGAATATTTTGCAGAATTTAGAGCCAAAATTTATAAGAGGAAAGATAAGACATATAGATTATTCCAGGGAGTTATAGGTGATTCGTATGGTCTAAATGTTTGTGTCCCCCAAAATTCCTATGTTGAAACCTAACACTAAGTGATAATATTATGAGGTGGGACCACTGTGAGGTACTTAGCTTATGAAGGTAGAGCCCCCATGAATGGGGTTAGTGCCCTTAGAATAGAGACCACAAGGAGAGAGCTTTCCTCTTCTAGCACGTGAAGACACAGTGAGAAGGTGCTAGCCATGAAGCTGCAGGAAGGCTCTCACCAGAACCCACCCGTGTCAGCACCTTGATCTCGGAATTTCTATGTTCCAGACTGTGAGAAATAAATTTTTGTTGTTTATAAGCTACCTAACCTGTGACATCTTGTTATAACAGCTCGAGTAGACTAAAACAGTGATCTAGAAAAAGAGAAGGAAAAAAATCAATAGAAAGTAGTTATTAAAGAAATAATATGAGAATTTCCCAGAGAGAAAGAACAAAAATTATTAGATTAAAAGAGACTTAACTAAGCATAAGCAGAACAAATGTAGGGGGAAAATTCATACTTAGATAAATCTTGAAACTTCAAAAATTACAAGTAATTTTGTAGAGACAGATGGAAAAGAGGGAGAGTAGGGAAGTTACCGTGTACACTCAGGAAAAATCACACTGGAGTATGGAGAGAACTGGGCCCAAGTCAACAAAGGATCAGTACCAAGTTAAGATGGCCTGACCTCCTTGTCTTGCTGTCGGGCTAGAGTCCTGATCCTGGCCATATAAAAATACCTAATGGTGGTTCTTATACCTGAAGGTGACTACTATCACTCTCATTCCCTCATGTCCTCACAGGACATGTATGGCAGGTTGTATGAAGGTTTAAGACCTTTGAAACTCAGATTTTGCAAAGACTTCTTTAAAGAACATCAGGTGATTTAGAACTAATTGGGCAAGTATGTTGATAATCAGTAATTTGATGATCAGTAAAAATTTTATTTACTGTGTATAATTATTACTAAATAATATATAATAATATCCCAGCTAACCCAAGACAGCAACATATAATTAGCACTTTGATCGTTAGAAATAAGAAGATGGGACAATGAGTTCATGTTTTAAAAATTCCTTCAAATTGTTAGGATTAGGCCACATGGTAATATTTTAGAAACATTAATGTAACAGGCAAATCAACAAGTATCCAGAAGACAAGATAAAGTGAAGTTGAGAAATCTCATTATGACATAAAACTTGAAAATAATAATTTACTGTTTGTAACTAGGTCAGCTAAAACCCTGCTGGCACAAACTTTAGCTAAATGTCTTGATGTATTTTCATTGTCTCTGTTTTGTACTACCTTGACTCAGAATTAATATGCAGGTGAAGATATGGCATGTGTGTTTGCCAATCTATTCCAAGATACTAATTATAATATAAAAACCACAACAATAAAGTCCCTATGCATAAAGTAGTTAAGGTTGATAATGTGCCAGGCATTTCATCATTTATGGGTCATAGATGGAGAAGATTTTCATTAAGCATTATTGAAATTGCCATTACGTACATGAATACATATTCCAAAAAAGAATTTCCATTAGCTCTGCATAGAAATGGTACCTATTGATAAAACAAATATAGTATTTGTTCATTTGGTGCTTTCAATAGTTTAAAGAAACTCCAAAAGATGGGGCTTCCCTGGTGGCACAGTGGTTGAGGGTCCGCCTGCTGATGCAGGGGACACGGGTTCATGCCCTGGTCCGGGAAGATCCCACATGCCGAGGAGTGGCTGGGCCCGTGAGCCACGGCTGCTGAGCCTGCACGTCCGGAGGCTGTGCTCCGCGATGGGAGAGACCACAATAGTGAGAGGCCTGTGTACCGCCAAAAAAAAAAAAAAAAAAAAAAAAAAAAACCCCAAAAGAAGAGAAGGAAAAAATGAAAAGTATTTAGATTGCGAACATCACACAATTTGAGAAATAGTAGAAGGGCTGCAGCTGATGTAAATATTGCCACTTGAAGAAGGAATCAAAAACATTAAAAAAAATAATATTATGACATGTAGAAGCCAGAGATCTTAAAATGTTTAGAAGGATTACCTGTTTTGGTTTCTGTAAATAGTCAGATACTAACATAACACCATTTTAATGGAAGAAAATTTCACATTTTGAAACATGGGAAAGTCATTCTGGCTTATACATGATTTACCTTAACTTTATTTTAACTAGAACAGCCTGTTTTGTGCACTGTCAAAAATGCATTATACATCTGCATTAACCATTAAAGAAAAGAACACATTTAAAAATTAAAGTGGAGGGCTTCCCTGGTAGTGGAGTGGTTGGGAGTCCGCCTGACGATGCAGGGGACATGGGTTCGTGCCCTGGTCTGGGAAGATCCCACATGCCGCAGAGCGGCTGGGCCCATGAGACATGGCCACTGAGCCTGCACGTTCGGAGCCTGTGCTCTGCAACGGGAGAGGCCACAACAGTGAGAGACCCGTGTACTGCACACACACACACACAAAATTAAAGTGGAATAACAGTGATTCAGACACCCAGGATGGAGCCAGGTGGCCATTGTGTATATGGTTTCAGACATGTTTCTGCATTACTGAGAACTTGAAGTTTCTGAACTATATTTAAGACTCAAGGACACCATCAGCCTTTCTCAAAGTAGTATCTGCTAACAGCTGCCAGCAGCAAACTTATGGTCTCAGTGTCTCCTTTGTAACTATGTAACCATTTCAGAACCCAACAAATCCTTGCTTAACAAGCACCTTTGCTTCTTGCCAGCTCCAATTATAATTCTTGACAAACAACTTATGGAATTTTCTGGTTTGCCTTTATAAGCCTCCCCCATTTCGTAGTTCATTGGGACACAGTTCAAATGCTTTTTGTATCTGTGTTTCCCAGGCTATAGTCCTCGGCTTGGCTTAAATAAAACTCTTCTTTATTTCTATTATAGATTGGTTTATTATTTCCCTTGACAATATCATATCATATTATACTGTATCATGACATTATTTTCCTCAACAGCAGGCTTTACTCAGCATGCACAGTGTGACTTGAATTGAATTCAAAGCATACAATAGAGTTGACCCTTGAACCATCCTCATTTTTCCACTTACATGCAGAATTTTTTCAATAGTAAATATTACAGCACAACTCAATCCTCAGTCGGTTTTATCTGCAGATCCTGAATTCAGGTATGGACAAACTGTGTATAGGGAAGTTCCAACTATAAGCTGTATGCAGATTTCTGACTGTGGGGAGGGCCTGTGTCCATATTGTTCAAGGGCCAACTGTACTTTGAAGACTATATCTGAATCACTTTACACTACACAGAAAAAAAACATCAAAGAGACCTTTGGTACCCAATAGAAGAACTATTACTATATCAACATAGGAATTCCCTAATTAAGGTAACGTATGTGTGAACATTGTAGTTTTGATTTGGATTTTTCTAATAATTAGAGATGTTGATCATCGTTTCATGTGTTTGTTGGCCATCTGTATGTCTTCTTTGGAGAAATGTCTATTTAGGTCTTCTGCCCAATTTTTGATTGGGTTGTTTGGGTTTTTTGATATTGAGCTGCATGAGCTGTTTGTATATTTTTGAGATTAATCCCTTGTCAGTTGCTTCTTTTGCAAATAGTTTCTCCCATTCTGAAGGTTGTCTTTTCATCTCATTTATGGTTTCCTTTGCTGTGCAAAAGCTTTTAAGTTTACTTAGGTCCCATTGGTTTATTTTTGTTTTTATTTTCATTATTCTAGAAGGTGTGTCAAAAAGGATCTTGCTGCAATTCATGTCAGAGTGCTCTGCCTATGTTTACCTCTAAGGGTTTTAGTGTCCAGCCTTACATTTAGGTCTTTAATCCATTTCAAGTTTATTTTTGTATATGGTGTTAAGGAATGTTCTATTTTCATTCTTTTACATGTAGCTGTCCAGTCTTCCCAGCATCACTTATTGAAGACACTGTATTTTCTCCATTTTATATTCTTGCCTACTTTGTCATAGATTACATGACTATAGGTGTGTGGGTTTATCTCTGTCCTTTCTATCCTGTTACACTGATCTATATTTCTTTTCCTGTGCCAGTATTCTACAGTCTTGATTACTGTAGCTTTGTAGTATAGCCTGAGGTCGGGGAGCCTGATTCATCTAGCTCCATTTTTCTTTCTCAATGTTGTTTTGGCTATTAGGGGTCTTTTGTGTTTCCATACAAATTGTAAAATGTTTTGTTCTAATTCTGTGAAAAATACCATTGGTAGTTTGAAAGGGATTGCATTGAATCTGTAGATTGCTTTGGGCAGTATAGTAATTTTCACAATATTGATCCTTCCAATCCAAGAACATGGTGTATTTCTCCATCTGTTTGTGTCTTCTTTGATTTCTTTCATCAGTGCCTTATAATTTTTGAGTACATGTCTTTTACCTTCTTGGGTAGGTTTATTCCTAGGTATTTTATTCTTTTTGTTGCAGTGGTAAATGAGATTGTTTCCTTAATTTCTCTTTCTGATCTTTCATTGTTAGTGTATAGGAATGCAACAGATTGTGTATTAATTTCATACCCTTCAATTTTACCAAATTCATTGATGAGCTCTAGTAGTTTTCTGGTAGCACCTGTAGGATTTTTTATGTAGAGTATCATGACATCTGCAAATGGTGACCATTTTACTTCTTCTTTTACAATTTGCATTCCTTTTCTTTTTCTTCTTTTTGCCATGGCTAGGACTTCCAAAACTATGTTTAATAATAGTGGTGAGAATGGGCAACCTTGTCTTGTTCCTAATCTCAGAGGAAATACTTTCAGGTTTTCACCATTGAGAATGATGTTGGCTATGATTTTGTCCTATTTGACCTTTATTATGTTGAGGTACATTCTCTCTATGCCCACTTTCTGGAAAGTTTTTATCATAAATGGATGTTGAATTTTGTCAAAAGCTTTTTTCTGCATCTATTGAGTTGATCATACTGTTTTTATTCTTCAATTTGTTAATAATATGGTGTATCACATTGATTGATTTGCATATATTGAAGAATCCTTGCATCCCTGGGATAAATCCCATTTGATCATAGTGTATGATCCTTTTAATATGTTGTTGGATTCTGTTTGCTAGTATTTTGTTGAAGATTTTTGTGTTTATGTTCATCACTGATATTGGCCTATAATTTTCTTTTCTGAACATATTTTTTAAAATTTTAATGTTGTAAAATATGTGTAGCATAAAACTTCCATCTTTATTGTTTTTAAGTGTGCAGTTCAATAGTGTTAAGCACATTCACATCACTGTGCAACAAATCTCTAAAACTCTTCTTGCAAAACTGAAACTCTAAACAGTTCCCATTCCTTCCTCCCCTGATCAGTATTCTGCTTCCCATCTCTATGAATTTGACTATTCTAAGTACCTCAAAGTGAAAGCATACAATATTTGCCTTTTTATGACTGGCTTAACTAACTTAGAATACTGTTTTCAAGGTCTATCCATGTTGTAGAATTTGCCAGAATTTCCTTCTTTTTAAAGGTTGAATAATATTCCAGATGGTGTATTTATTATGTATGTATATATTCACTCCCTTTTGCTTATTCATTCATCCATTAATGAACACTTAGGTTGCCTCTATCTTTTAGGTATTGTAAATAATGCTGCTCTGAAAATGAGTGTACAAATATCTCCTTAAGACCCTGCTTTCAATTCTTTTGGGTATACACCAGTGGAATTGCTGGATCTAATAGCAATTCTATGTTTAGGGTTTTTTGGTGTTGTTGGTTTGTTTGTTTGGTGGAACCACCATCTTGTTTTCCATAATGGCTGCACCATATTATATTCCCACCAATAGTTTACAAGGGTTGCAATTTCTCTACATCCTTACAAGGGTTGCAATTTCTCTACATCCTTACAAGGGTTGCAATTTCTCTACATCCTCAATAACACTTGTTATTATCTTATTTTTTATTAGTCACCCTTGAATACAATTTTTATGACTTTAAATATGTATGAGATTCCAAACATGATGAAAAGTCACCAGGGCATGTCTAAATACTTCTATATAAGTATATCTATCTGTTAGCTATCTATCTACTGTTTATGCATGTACAATGAATATATATAGTATATGTTTATTATTGATGGGTATAGGCACATGAATGTAATGTGATATAACTATAGTTATATATATTATATACTTATACAACACATATAAATGTATGCCTATATATGTATATGTGTGGATGATGGATGAAAAGATAGATAAATAGGGCAGGTAAATAGATTTGGCTTATAAAATCTATATTATGAATACTTAGTTTTAATTAATCACTTGCATTTATAAATAACAAAATGAAATAAAATACACAAATAATTACACCAAACAGTATTCCTATGGAAAGTGACCCAACCAAAGTAAAAAGGCCAGAAAAACCTGAAGTTTTAGTTCTGATGCTTGTTGTCATTTAACACCAGCATATATTTCATATTTCAACTCAGCCAAAGGCTGAATTTATTCTTCCATTAAAGATGACAAATTGAATCTGAAATATAAAGATTTAAGAATATCCAAGGTATTTTTAAAGATAAAAAATAGATTTGGAGACCTGATTGGTAAAGTAAAATTATTGAAAGGCTGTGGTAAGGTTGAAAGCTAAATAAAAACCAGATGAACAGTAAAGAAAGACTAGAAACAGATCAATACATATAAGAATAGTCATTAATTTAAAAGATGGTATTGAACCAGTGGAGAAAGGACCATTTATTTACAAATTGTATTTGGACAATTGGTGTACCTATGGAAAATAATAAAATTAGTAGTATACTATATCATAAATAAAAATCTACACCAGTTGAATTGCAGACATAATATTAAAATGTATTCTTGAAACTGGGGTATAGAAAATGATTGAAAAAATAATAAAAAATATAATTCCTTATAGAAAAATATTGGTAAATTTCCTAAACATTAAAATTAAAAACTTCTAATGATCATAAACTCTATTAACGTGAAAAACTGACAAACTATTGAGTGGGAGACAGTATTTGTAACACAAGAAATTGACAAAGGTTCTTATGTAGAATGGACTGAAAAAGAAAAAGCTATGACTCCTTAAGTAAAATGCATACAATCCAATGGAGAAACATGCAAAAAAGTCTTGAAAAGACTCTTAAAATGTGAAAATCTAAGGGGCCAGAAAAAATATAAAAGACATTCAACTCTCTCCATAATCAGATGACAATTCTACTTGCTACCTACCTTACAGAAATATCTGCTTGTGCTCACAGGAAGAGGTTGTAGAAGTATATTACAATAGCTACAGGAAGGAAGCAACACAAATGTTCATAGTAGGCAAATGGATAAGTAAATTATGTCATATGAGATACTGAACTATGATAAACAAACTACATTCAAACAAAACAACATATATGTATATATACATGTAAGTAGAAGACTACTTACTCCATGACTATATTTACTTAAGGTTCAAAAATAAAAAACGGAAACTAATTTTTGAAATGCAAATTGGTTGTATGACCAAAGGTAGTAATATTCTAAAGGAAAGGAAGAAGTGATTACTTTAAAAATTATAATACTGGGCTTGGGCAAGCCGGTGAGTGGGTAGGCAGCTCCAGACTTCCTCAGCAGTGGCAGCAGTGGGCCAGGAGGTCTAGCTGAGCACGAGGCTGGTGCTCAGCTCGCCCTGGAGACCGTGTCTCCTTGGCCAGGTGCAGATTGCAGCTGGGTGGCTTGCAGAGGATTGGGAAGGTGCAGTCCAAGTCAGGGGCTTTCTCCTGACTTCCTTTGGTCAGGTGTGGATTCCAGGCACCTCCAGGGAAGCCGCAACTCCAAGGACAGATCCAAGGCAGAGCTTCAAGATGGTAGAAGAGTAAGAGATGGAGATCAGCATCCTCCCCACAAACACATCAGAAATACCTCTATATGTGGAACAACTCCTACATAACACTTACTGAACACTGGCAGAAGACCTCAGACCTTCTAAAAGGCAAGAAACTCCCCACATACCTGGGTAGGGCAAAAGAAAAAAGAAAAAACAGAGACAAAAGAATAGTGTTGGGACCTGCACCAGTGGGAGGGAGTTGTGAAGGAGGAAATGTTTCCACACACTAGGAAGCCCCTTCACGGGTGGAGACTGTGAGTGGTGGAGGTGGTAAGCTTTGGAGACATGGAGGAGAGCACAGAAACAGGAGTGGGGAGGGCAAAGCGGAGAGATTTCCACACAGAGGATGGAGCACTCACCAGCCCGGGAGGCTTGTCTTCTCAACCACCAGGGTGGACAGGGGCTGAGAGCTGAGGCTCAGGCTTCAGAGGTCAGAGCCCAGGGAGAGGACTGGGGTTGGCTGTGTGAACACAGCCTGAAGGGCTTAGTGCACCACGGCTAGCCGGAAGGGTGTCTGGGAAAATGTCTGGATCTGCCGAAGAGGCAAGGGACGTTTTCTTGCCTCTTTGTTTCCTGGTGCACGAGGAGAGGGGATTAAGAGTGCCGCTAACAGGAGCTCCAGAGACGTGTGTGAGCCACGGCAATCAGAGCAGACCCCAGAGACGGGCATGGGATGCTAAGGTTGCTGCTGCCGACACCAAGAAGCCTGTGTGCAAGCACAGGTCACTCTCCATACCTCCCCTCCAGGAAGCCTGTGCAGCCCACCACTGCCAGGGTCCCATAATCCAGGGACAACTTTCCTGGGAGAACACATGGTGGACCTCAGGCTGGTGCAGCAAAACACCTGCCTCTGCCACCGGCAGGCTAGCCCACACTCTGTACACCTCCATCCCCCCAGCCTGAGTGCGCCAGAGCCCCCGAATCAGCTGCTCCTTTAATCCTGTCCTGTCTGAGCAAAGAAGAGATGCCCTCAGGCAACCTAAACACAGAGGTGGGGCCAAATCCAAAGCTGAACCATAGGAGCTGTGAGAACAAAGAAGAGAAATGGAAATTAAACCCAACAGCATCAGGATTAAATCTCCACAATCAACTAGATGTACCCTGCATCTTAGGAGTACCTGAATAGACAAAAAATCATCACAAATTGAGGAGGTGGACTTTGGGAGAAACAACATAATTTTTCTTCCCTTTTTCTCTTTTTGTGAGTGTGTATGTGTATGCTTCTGTGTGTGATTTTGTCTGTATAGCTTTGCTTTTGCCATTTGCCTTAGGGTTCTGTCTGTCCGTTTTATTTTTTTATTATTATTATTATTTTTTTTAATATAGTTTTTAACACTTGTTATCACTGGTGTATTTGTTTTTTGGTTTGGTTGTTCTCTTCTGTGTTTCTTCCTTTCTTTTTTAAATTTTTATAGCTTTAAAAATTTTTTTAATAAATATATTTTTTTAAGAACTTTATTTTATTTGACTTTATTTTATTTTATATTCTACTTTCTTTCTATTTTTTTTCTCCCTTTTATTCTGAGTTGTGTGGATGACAGGCTATTGGTGCTCCAGCCAGGTATCAGTCCTGTGATTCTGAGGTGGGAGAGCCAAGTTCAGGACACTGGTACACAATAGACCTCCCAGCTCCATGTAATATCAAATGGCAAAAATCTCCTAGAGATCTCCATTTCAATGCCAAGATCCAGCTCCACATAACGACCAGCAAGCTACAGCGCTGGACACCCTATGCCAAACAACTAACAAGACAGGAACACAACCCCATCCTTTAGCAGAGAGACTGCCTAAAATCATAATAAGGTCTCAGACACCCCAAAACACACCACCAGACACGGACCTGCCCACCAGAAAGACAAGATCCAGCCTCATCCACCAGAACACAGGCACTAGTCCCCTCCACTAGGAAGCCTACACAACACATTGAACCAACCTTACCCACTGGGGACAGACACCAAAAACAATGTGAACTATGAACCTGCAGCCTGAGAAAAGGAGACCTCAAACACAGTAAGTTAAGCAAAATGAGCAGACAGTGAAACACACAGCAGATGTAGCAGCAAGGTAAAAACCAACCAGACCTAACAAATGAAGAGGAAGTAGGCAGTCTACCTGAAAAAGAATTCAGAATAATGACAGTAAAGATGATCCAATATCTTGGAAACAGAATGGAGAAAATACAAGAAATGTTTAACAAGAACCTAGAAGAACTAAAGAGCAAACAAACAATGAAGAACACCACAATAAATGAAATTTTAAAATATCTAGAAGGGATCAATAGAAGAATAACTGAGGCAGAAGAATGGATAAGTTATCTGGAAGATAAAATAGTGCAAATAACTACTGCAGAGGAGAATAAAGAAAAAAAAATGGAAAGAATTGAGGACAGTCTCAGAGACCTCTGGGACAACATTAAACACACCAATATTTGAATTACAGTGGTACCAGAAGAAGAGAAAAAGAAAGGGACTGAGAAAATATTTGAAGAGATTATACTTGAAAGTTTCCCTAATATGGTAAAGGAAAGAGTTAAGTCCAGGAAGCACAGAATCCCATACAGGATAAATCCAAGGAGAAACACACCAATACACATATTAATCAAACTACAAAAATTTAATACAAAGAAAAAATATTAAAAGCAGTAAGGGAAAAACAACAAATAACACACAAGGGAATCCCCATAAGGTTAACAGCTGATCTTTCATCAGTAACTCTGTAAGCCAGAAGGGAGTGGCAGGATATATTTAAAGTGATGAAGGAGAAAAATCTACAACCATGATTAGTCTACCCAGCAAGAATCTCATTCATATTTGACAGAGAAACTAAAACCTTTGCAGACAAGCAAAAACAAAGAGAAGTCAGCAACACAAAACCAGCCATACCACAAATGATAAAGGAACTTCTCTAGGCAGGAAACACAAGACAAGGAAATGACCTACAATAATAAACCTAAAACAATTAAGAAAATAGTAACAGGAACATTCATATTGATAATTACCTTAAAAATATATGGATTAGGGCTTCCCTGGTGGCGCAGTGGTTGAGAGTCTGCCTGCCGATGCAGGGGACACGGGTTCATGCCTTGGTCCGGGAAGATCCCACATGCCGCGGAGTGACTGGGCCTGTGAGCCATGGCAACTGAGCCTGTATGTCCAGAGCCTGTGCTCCACAATGGGAGAAGCCACAACAGTGAGAGGCCCACGTACTGCAAAAAAAAAAAAAAAAAAAAGTAAATGGATTAAGTGCTCCAGCCAAAAGACATAGACTGGCTGAATGGACACAAAAACAAGACCCGTATATATGCTGTCTACAAGAGACCCACCTCAGACCTAGGGACACATACAGACTGAAAGTGAGGGGATGGAAAAAGATATTCCATGCAAATGAAAATCAAAAGTTAGCTGGAGTAACAATTCTCATATCAGACAAAATAGACATTAAAACAAAGACTATTACAAGAGACAAAGAAGGACACAGTCACAGTATGGCACTTAACACCCCACTTTCACCAATGGACACATCATCCAAAATGAAAATAAATAAGGAAACACAAGTTTTAAGTGATACACTAAACAAGATGGACTTAATTGATATTTATAGGACATTCCATCCAAAAAGAGCAGATTACACTTTCTTCTCAAGTGCTCATGGAACATTCTCCAGGATATACTATAACTTGGGTCACAAATCAAGACTTGGTAAATTTAAGAAAATTGAAATTGTATCAAGTATCTTTTCCAACAACAATGCTATGAGACTAGATATCAATTTCAGGAAAAAAATCTCTAAAAAATACAAACACTTGGAGGCTAAACAATACACTACTTAATAACGAAGAGATCACTGAAGAAGTCACAGAGGAAATCTAGAAATACCTAGAATCAAATGACAATGAAAACACGATGACCCAAAACATATGGGATGCAGCAAAAGCAGTTCTAAGAGGGAAGATTATAGCAATACAATCCTACCTTAAGAAACAAGAAACACCTCAAATAAACAACCTAACCTTACAGCTAAAGCAATTAGAGAAAGAAGAAGAAAAAAAAAAAGTTACCTGAGGGAAAGAAATCATAAAGATCAGATCAGAAATAAATGAAAAAGAAATTAAGGAAATGATAGCAAAGATCAATAAAACTAAAAGTTGGTTCTTTGACAAGATAAACAAAATTGATAAACCATTAGCCAGACTCATCAAGAAAAAATTGAGAAGACTCAAATCAGTAGAATTAGAAATCAAAAAGAAGTAACAGCTGACACTGCAGAAATAAAAAGGATCATGAGAGATTACTATAAGTAAATATATGTCAGTAAAATGGACAACCTGGAAGAAATGGACAAATTTTTAGATATGCAAAACCTTCCAGGACTGATCCAGGAAGAAACAGAAAATATGAACAGACTAATCAATCAAAAGCACTGAAATTGAAACTGTGATATAAAATCTTCCAACAAACAAAAGGCCAGGACCAGATGGCTTCACAGGTGAATTCTATTAAAATTTAGCAAAGAGCTAACACTTATCCTTCTGAAATGCTTCCAAAATATAGCAGAGGGAGGAACACTCCCAAATTCATTCTAAGATGCCACTATCACTCTGATACCAAAACCGGACAAAGATGTCACAAAGAAAGAGGTATCCCTGCCGAGCGGGTTGCCAATAGCACTGATGAACATAGATGGAAAAATATTCAACAAAATACTAGCAAACAGAGTCCAATAGCACATTAAAAGTATCATACACTATGATCAAGTGGGGTTTCTCCCAGGAATACAAGGATTCTTCAATATACGCAAATCAATCAATGTGATATACCATATTACCAAATTGAAGGAGAAAATCCATACAATCATCTCAATAGATGCAGAAAAAGCTTTTGACAAAATTCAACACTGGCTTATGATAAAACACCCCCCAGAAGTAGGCGTAGAGGGAACTTTCCTCAACATAATAAAGGTCATATATGACAAACCCACAGCCAGCATCATCCTCAATGGTGAAATACTGAAACCATTTCCACTAAGATCAAGAGAAAGACAAAGTGGCCCACTCTCACCCCTCTTATTCAACATAGTTTTGGAAGTTTTAGCCACAGGAATAAGAGAAGAAAAAGAAATAAAAGGAAACCAAATTGCAGAAGAAGAAGTAAAGCTGTTACTGTTTGCAGATGACACGAATCTATACATACAGAATCCTAAAGATGCTACCAGGAAACTACTAGAGTTAATCAATGAGTCTGGTAAAGTATCAGGATGCAAAATGAATGCACAGAAATCTCTTGCATTCCTATACGCTATGGATGAAAATTCTGAAGGAGAAATTAAGAAAACACCCCCATTTACCACTGCAACAAAAGGGAAAAAAAATACCTAGGAATAAACCTACCTAAGGAGAAAAAAGACCTTTATACAGGAAATTATAAGACACTGATGAAAGAAATTAAAGATGATACAAATACATGGAGAGATATACCATGTTCTTGGATTGGAAGAATCAACCCTGTGAAAATGACTCTACTACCCAAAGCAATCTACAGATTCAATGCAATCCCTATCAAACTACCACTGGCATTTTTCACAGAACTAGAAAAAAATTTTTCACAATTTGTATGGAAACACAAAAGACCCTGAATAGCCAAAGCAATCTTGAGAAAGAAAAATGGAGCAGGAAGAATCAGGCTCCCAGACTTCAGACTATACTACAAAGCTACAGTAATCAAGACAGTATAGTACTGGCACAAAAACAGAAATATAGATCAATGGAACAGGATAGAAAGCCCAGAGATAAACCCACGCACACATGGTCACCTTAACTTTGATAAAGGAGGCAAGATTATACAGTGGAGAAAAGGCAGCTTTTTCAATAAGTGATGCTGGGAAAACTGGAAAGCTACATGTAAAAGAAAGAAATTAGGACACTCCTTAATACCATACACAAAAATACATTCTAAATGGATTAAAGACATAAATGTAAGGCCAGACACTATAAAACTCTTAGAGGAAAACATAGGCAGAACACTCTATGACATAAATCCCAGTAAGATCCTTTTTGACCCACCTCCTAGAGAAATGGAAATAAAAATGAACAAATGGGACCAAATTAAACTTAAAAGCTTTTGCACAACAAAGGAAACCATAAACAAGATGAAAAGACAACCCTCAGAATGGGAGAAAATATTTGCAAATGAAGTAACTGACAAAGATTAATCTCCAAAATTTACAAGCAGCCCATGCAGCTCAATATCCACAAAACAAAAAGCCCAATCCAAAAATGGGCAGAAGACCTAAATAGACATTTCTCCAAAGAAGATATACAGATTGCCAACAAACCCATGAAATAATGCTCAACATCATTAATCCTTAGAGAATTTCAAATTAAAACTACAATGAGATATCATCTCACACTGATCAGAATGGCCATCATCAAAAAATCTACAAACAATAAATGTTGGAGAGGGTGTGGAGAAAAGGGAACCCTGTTGTACTCTTCATGGGAATGTAAATTGATACAACCACTATGGAGAATAGTATGGAGGTTCCTTTGAAACTAAAAATAGAACTACTATATGACCCAGCAATCCCACCACTGGATGTATACCCTGAGAAAACCATAATTCTAAAAGAGTCATGTACCAAAATGTTCATTGAAGCTCTGTTTACAATATCCAGGACAAGGAAGCAACCTAAGTGTCCATCAACAGATGAATGGATAAAGAAGATGTGGCACATATATACAATGGAATACTACTCAGCCATAAAAAGAAACAAAATTGAGCTATTTTTCATGAGGTGAATGGACCTAGAGTCTTTCATACAAAGTGAAGTTAAGTGAGAAAGAGAAAACTAAATACCATTTGCTAACACCTATATATGGAAGCTAAGAAAAAAAGAAAGAAAAAAATGGTCTTGAAGTACCTAGGGGGAAGACAGATTTAAAGACACAGACCTAGTAGAGAATGGACTTGAGGATATGGGGAGGTGGAAGGGTAAGCTGGGACAAAGTGAGAAAGTGGCATGGACATATAGAGACTACCAAACATAAAATAGATTGCTAGTGGGAAGCAGCTGCATAGCACAGGGAGATCAGCTCGGTGCTTTGTGACCACCTAGAGGGGTGGGATAAGGAGGGTGGGAGGGAGGGAGATGCAAGAGAGAAGATATATGGGGACATATGTGTATGTATAACTGATTCACTTTGTTATAAAGCAGAAACTAACACAACACTGTAAAGCAATTATACTCCAATAAAGATGTTTAAAATAAATAATAAATAAATAAAAACCAGAGATTATTATTTGAAAAAAAAAATTATAGTACTGTTGCTCTCCAACAAAGGTAGAGAGTGATCAGGTTGTTATCAGGTTGATGTATAAAGAGAGCTTGATATGATGGACATTATATATTTCTTATATGTGTAGAGGATAAGTAATTTGGTTCTGGTGAGAACTTTCTTTAAGTTTGCAAATTGCCAATCCCTTCCTATGTCCTCCCATGGTGGAAGGGGTTAGGGAACTCTGTAGGGTCCTTTTTTCATGATTACTTCACCCTTATGACCCAATCATTTTCCAAGGGCCCATTGCCTAATATAATCATCTTGGGCATTAGTATTTCAACCTACAAATTTTGGGAGGACACATTCAGACATAGCTATTATGACAAAAATTCAGGATTTGTTAATTAACACAACATTGTAAATCAACTATACTTGGATAAAATACTTTTAAAAAGTTCCGGATTTGCTGTTACAAAATAGAAGTTTATAACTTTAATATACTAATGTATATATAAAACAACAAAATAAATGATAAATATTCCACCCATGTAATTTAAAACAAATATTTTTGCATTATAGAACACATAATAACAAGTGTTGCTGAGGATGAGAGAAATTGCAACCTTTGTATACTATTGTGGGAATATAATATGGTGATACCCTGAACTTGGACTTCCAGCCTCCAGAACTGTGATAAATACATTTCTGGTGTTAATAAATCACCTAGTTTCTGGTGTTTCTTTTTTCCAGCTTTATTGAGGTGTAATTGAAAATAAAATTGTAAGATATTTTAAGCATATGTTATGATGAGTTGATTGTGAAAGGATTCCTCACAATTAGTTAATTAATATATCCATTACCTTATATATTTATCTCTTGTGTGTGTGTATGAGAATGTTAAAGTTCTACTCTTAGCAAATTTCAGTTACACAAATATTGTTGACTATGGTCACCTTGTTATATACTTAGATACTCAGAACTTATTTACCTTACAGCTGAAAGTTTGTACTCTTTCCTCCAAATCCCTCAATTTCACCAACTCTCAGCCCCAGCAACCACTATTCTACTCACTGTTTCTGTGAATGTGATATTTTGTTTTTAGATTCCATATATAAATGATACCATCAATATTTGTCTTTTTCTTTCTAGCTTATTTCACTTAATATAATGCTATCAAGGGCAATGAATGTTGCCAAAAAATGGCAGGACTTAGTTCTTTCTCAGGGTTGAATAATATCCCACTGTATAGATATATCATACCTCCTTTATCCATTCATCAGTTGATGGACACTCAAGTTTCCATATCTTGACTTTTGTGAATAACGATATAATGAACATGGGAGAGCAGATATCTCTTTGATATACTGTTTTCATTTCCTTTGGATATGGGTACCCAGAGTGGAATTGCTGGATCATATGGTATTTCTACTTTTAATTTTTTGAGAAAACTCCATATTATTTTCAATGGTGACTGTACCAATATACATTCTTTGCAGCAGTACACAAGGATTCCTATTTGTTCACACCCTTGCCAACACGTGCAGTACCTTGTCTTGTTTGATGACAGTCAATCTATTAGGAGTGAAGTGAATGTGGTATGATTTGCATTTCCCCATTGATTAGTGATATTGAGAATCTTTTCAGTTACCCGTGGACTATTGTATGTCTTCTTTGGAAAAATGTCTATTCATTTCCTCTGCCTATATAGAAGATTGTCTTAATTGTGCTATTGAATTGTGAATGTTTTTATATTTTGGATATTAGTCCCTTATCAGATATATAATTTTCAAATACTTTCTCCAATTTTATAGGTTGCCTTTTCAATTTGTTGATGGTTTCATTTGCTTTGCAGGAGTTTTTTAGTTTGAGGTTGTCTGATTTGTTTATTTGTTTCTTTGGGGGTTTTTTGCCTTTGTTTTTGGTGGCAACTCCCAAAAATAATTGCGAAGGAGCTTACTTCCTATGCTTTCTTTTAGGAGTTTTATTGTTTCAAGCCTTAAATTGAAGTATGTAATCCATTTCCAGTTAACTTTTATGGGTGGTGTAAGATAGGGGTCCCTTTTTATTATTTTGCATGTGGATGTCCAGTTTTCTGAACACCATTTATTGAAGAGACTATCCTTTTCCTGTCGCATATTCTTGGCTCCTTTGCTATAAATTAATTGAACATATGTGCATGGATTTATTTCTGGACTCTCTATTATGTTCTATTTATATATGTATCTATTTTATGTCAATACTATGGTGTTTTGATTACTACAGTATAGATTTATCATACAATTTAAAATTAGGAAGTGTGATTCCTCCTCCTTTGCTCATCTTTCCCAATATTGTTTGGGCTATTCAGGGTCTTTTGCAGTTTCATACAATTTTAGGATTGCTTTTCTGTGAAAAATGTCATTGGAATTTTGATAAGGATTGCATTGAATCTGTATGCTGCTTTTGGTAGTATGGATATTTTAACAATATTAATTCCTCTGACCATGAGCATTAAATATCTTTCCACTTAGTTATGTCTTTTTCAATTTCTTTCATAAATATCATAGTTTTTCAATTTAAAATAGTTGACCTCCTGGGATAAATTCATTCCTAAGTATTTTATTATTTTTGATGTTTTTGCATCTATATTCATCAGGGATATTGGTCTGTATTCTCTTTTCTTGTAGTGTCCTTTTCTGATTTTGATATCAGGGTAATGCTGGCCTTGTAAACTGAGTTTGGAAATGTTTCTTCCTCTCCTATTATTTGAAAGAGTTGAGAGAGTTGCTATTAATTCCTTATATGTTTGGTAGAATTTACCAGTGAAGCCATCTGGTCCTATACTTTTGTTTGTTGGGAGGTTTTGATTACTGACTCAATGTCCTTACTAGTAGTTTTTTCAGATTTTCTGTTTCTTCATGATTCAGTCTTGGTAGGATTTATTTTTAGCAATTTATTGGTGTTTCTAAGTTGTTAAATTTATTGGCACATAATTGTTCTTAGCAGTCTCTTAAGAACATTTGTATTTGTGTGTTATCAGATGTATTGCTTCCTCTCACTTTTAATTTTGTTTACTGGAGTCCTCTTTATCTCTTGGTTAGTCTAGCTAAAAGTTTGTCAAGTTTATTTTTTCAAAATACCAGTTCTTAGTGTCATTGATCTTTTCTATTGTCTTTTTAGTCTCTATTTCACCTAGTTCCACAATGACCTTTGCTATTTTCTTCCTGCTACTAAATTTGGTGTTAGTTTGCTCTTTTTCTAGTTTACGGAGGTGTAAAGTTAGGTTATTTGAGGTATTTTTTCTTAATGTAATTTATTATCACTATAATCTTCACTTTTACAACTGCTTTTGCCACATTCCAGACAATTGGTACATTGTGTTTCCATTTTTGTTGTTTCAAATATTTTTTTGATTTCCCTTTTGATTTCCTTAATGACCATTTTGTTGCTCTGGAGCATGTTGTTTAATCTCCACAGTTATCAATTTTCTAGTTTTCTTCTAATTGATTTCTAGTTTCATACCATTGTGGTTAGAGGAGATGCTCAACATGATTCCAATCTTCTCAAATTTATTAATATTTGTTTTGTGGCCTAACATATGAGCTACCTCAGAGAATGTTCCATGTGTACTTCAGAAGAATGCATATTCTGTTGCTGTTGGATGAAATGTTCTGTAAATGTCTGCTAGGTGCATCTGGTCTAATATGTAGTATAAACTCAATGTTTCTTTATTGAATTTGTCTTTCAATAATCTATCCATCATTGAAAGTGGGGTATTGAAGTTCTCTACTGGTTTTGTATTGCTGTCTCTTTCTCCCTTCAGATATGTTAAGATTATTTGCTTTATATATTTAGGTGCTCCTATCTTAGTTGCATATATATTTACATATGGTATGTCTTCTTGTTGAATTGACCCGTTTATCATTATGTAATGACCTTCTTTGTCTCTTATCACAGTCACTGTTCTTAAGTCTACTTAAGTCTATTTTTTCAGATATAACTACAGGTACTCCTTCACTCTTTCGGTTTCCATTTGCATGGAATACCTTTTTCCATCTGTTCACTTTCAACCTGTATATGTTCTTAAAACTGAAGTGAGTCTCTGTGGCAGCACAGAGTTGGGCCTTTTTATCCATTCAGCTACTCTAAGTCTTTTGATTGGAGAACACAGTCTATTTACATTTAAAGTAATTATTAATAGGTATGGACTTACTATTGCCATTTTGTTGATTGTTTCTGGATGTTTTGTAATTCGTTTGTGCTTTTCTTTTTTCTTTTTTTTTTCTTTCTCTTCCCTTTTGATTTGATGATTTTTTTTTGTTGTTGTTGTGGTATGCTTAGATTCCTTATTTTTTTTACTCTTTGGGTATCTACAATCGTTTTTTTACTTTATGTTTATCATGAAGTTTACAAAAAAACATCTTATATTTATGTCTATCTTAAACAAATAATTTTGAACCCATACTAATGTTTTACTTTTGTATTCTCTACCCACATTTTATGTTTTTGATGTGACAATTTACATCTTTCACCTTGTGTATCAATTAGCAAAGTATTGTAATTATAGTTATGTTTAATACTTCCATCTTTTAACCTTCATACTAGATATATAATTGATTTGCTCTCCATCATTACAAAATTATTGTGAATGTTGTGTGTGTGTGTATATATATATATATATATATATATATATATATTCTCTGAGGTTTTTCATTTCAGTTGCAGAATCCTTTCATTTCAGCTTGCAGAATTTCCTTTAACATGTCTTGCAAGGATGGTCTAGTGGTGATGGACTCCTTCATCTTTTGTTTTTCTGGAAAACTACTTTCCCTTCAATTCTGAAGGACAACTTTACCATGTGGAATATTTTAGTTAGCAGTTTATTTTTGTTCACCTCTTTGAATATATTGTCACTCCGTTCTGGCCTGCAAAATTTCTGCTGAAAAATCTGCTAATAGTCTTATGGGGACTGGAACTTGTATATAACAATTTGTTTTTTTCTTATAGCTTTTAAGATTCTCTCCTTGTCTTACCTTTTGACAATTCAATTATAATGTTTCTTGTTGTAGGTCCCTTTGGATTCATTTTTTTGGAACATTCTGGGCTTCCTGGATCTGGATGTCTGTTTCTTTCTCCAGGTCAGGGAAGTTTTCAGCCACTATCTCTTTAAATAAGTTTTCTATCCTTTTTTCTCTCTCTTCTCCTTCTAGAGCCCAATACTGTATATATTGGTTCAGTCAGTGTATCCCATAAGTCCCTTAAGCTATCTTTACTTGTTTTCATTGTTTTTTTTTTCTTTTTGCTCCTCTGATTAGATGAAGTCCACTATCTTGTCTTTGACCTTGTTGATACTTTTTTCTACTTGATTTAGTCTGTTGAAACTCTCTATTGAATTTTTAATTTCAGTTATTATATTCTTCAGCTCCATGATTTATGTTTGGTACTTTCTTATATTTTCTATCTCTTTGTTGAAATTTTTACTTTGCTGATGCACTGTTCTCCTGGTTTCAATGAGCATCTTTATGACCATTATTTTGAGCTGTTAATCACGTATTTCATTCAAGTCTAGTTTTGGAGTTTTTATCTTGTTCTCTTGTTTGGAACATATTCTTCTGCTTTTTTCATTTTCTGTTTCTCTGTGTTTATTTCTGTGCATTAGATAAAAAAGTCATGTTGAAGCCTTGATGAACTGTCTCATGTGAGAGATAAGCCCTACTTTTCAGCCTGCTTTGAAATATTGTTTGTCTTTCAAATCTTTGTGCTTGTTCAAGCTGTCCTCTTTGTTCTTAGTGGCTTCCAGTAGTTGAGGATGTGCCAAGACCTGTCAGTATCCCCAAAGGGAGGATCACAGTCAGCACATATATAAATGCTGATTTGGAGTCAGACCTTCAGACAGCAGCTGTTGAAATATATGGTTAGGGATCTTCTAAGGAGAAACTGAGAGAAGAGTTTTATTTTCTGCTCTGTCTTTAGTAAGTTTAGTAAGTACTGGGCCTATATCGACAGCTTGGGGTGGGAGAGCAGTGCTCCTGCACCCAGTAATAACTGTTTCTTTGTTTGCTACAGTTCTGTGGGAATCATAAATGCAAGGATCTTTAGTTATCACAGCCAGACAATTCAAGGGTTCATTCCTTGGGTGGCAGCCATAAATGCAGGAGTGCCAGATGTATATACAACTCCTTCAAGGGAGATACAGGCAATTTGTATAGGGATCTCATGAGAAGATAAAGATGGTATCTGCTGCCTTCCCCAGTTTCCAGAGTGAATCATGATCAGTCTCTTTATGCCTGCTAAATTAATAACCTGGCCCTGGCAGCAGTTTTTAAAGAATGAAAATAAGCTTCTTCAGAGGTAAGACTGAGAGATAGGTGTTTTCTGCCTGTTCATTCTGTGCAAAACCCTGAGAGGATAGTCCTCAGAAGCCCTTAAAACTGCTTCTGTGTTTTCTATACTCTTATGGTTCTTATCAACACAAGCCTTGGTGACTTTTAAAACTAGGTGTTTGGGATCCCATCCCTTAGGTGGAATTCTTTAAATTTGGAGCTGTAGTTATTGAATCCAAACATTCCATTCTTCAGGGAGAAGCTGGGATTTGGAAGCTCCTTCCAGATTCTATTAGACTATGCCAGGGGTGATGTTAAAAGCAAGAGTGTGTCTCAGCCTTTCCTACCATTTCAAAGTGGGTGATGTGGATATTTCCTTGTTCACCTGATGTGTAAGAGTTGCTCAGCTACTTTCTGGATTTCTTTCAAAGAGAATTGCTCTGTGTGTAGATGTAGATTTGATGTATCTATGGGAGGAAGTGAGTTCCAGGGTCTCCTATGTCACCAGCTTGGATCAGAACCTGTCTATGGCAGTCTAAATGGGCTAAATCAATTCCCTTAAAATATTTAGTAATGCAGAAAGTCTGCTTCCCACAGATTATTATTTTGGGGGTGATGGAGGGTGAGAAGAAAGGGGTTAGATAATCTGCTTCATTTATTTTCAGAATATCTGCCTTACTGTTTACCTTATTCTTTATCCCATTCAAGAACATTTGAGATTTTATTAGTACGTGTATACAAGTGCAATATTTTTTTTTCATAAGTATATAACAATTCTTTCTTTTTTCCTTTACCCCTGCCCCATGTTTTAGTTCCATATCAGTTCCTTGTCTTAGGGTTTTGACTTCTTAATCATCTACTTGTCTTCTCATTCTTCAGTTCTTAATTTAAAAATTTTATATCCAACTATTAGCATCTCTACCCATAGTTCTGTTTCTTTCTCCTGTCCCAGGTCTACCTTTGGCTGTTATCAGACTTATTTTCGAAGTTTGCATTCTTTTCACAAGATTTCTTGAAAAAAAATTTCCAACATGTCTTCAATCTTTGTGAGTTGATTTTTTTATAGCTTCTATTCCAATAATCAATTTTGCTACATCATAATCAT
The DNA here is from genome assembly GCF_000442215.2 of Lipotes vexillifer. NCBI lineage: Eukaryota > Metazoa > Chordata > Mammalia > Artiodactyla > Lipotidae > Lipotes > Lipotes vexillifer. Next base: position 114,738 of record NW_006771194.1, read on the forward strand.
TTTAAATTTCCATCATATGTAAAATAAATATTCCCATGATTCCAATTGGAAACAGAAGTTAAGTATTTTCAAAAGATTTAGCTCATACTTTGCAGAATGTTTTATGTAGATATATTTGTTCTAGTTTTTCAATTTATTCCACTTATATTTAACTGCTTAGTATATTCATATTCATATTTCTAGTGCTATTTTTCTCTTAACATTCTTTCTAAGGAACATGAATATAATTGCCAGCATTATGAGTTGTTATGGATTCTGTCAGATTCTTTCAGCACGCTATTCAAAGCTTTCAGCTTGGATGAAAGAAGAATGGAGGTTTTATATCTGCAATTATTTTAGTTTAAAAAGTTACAGATTGTGATACGTCACCTATATATAATACATACATTTCTGGGGTGAGTGGGAAATAAGCTTTTAAGTTATAAGTTATCAAACTTTAAAGACTCTACTTGAAAGACATACTGATAACGTATATTGGAAGGGTCAACTACACTTTTTAGAAGAGGTCGGATTTGTACATGAAAACAAAATAATTTACGCTATATGTTCTTAAGAACAAATAGGGTATGACATTGAATATCTGTAAAGGTGTCATGAAACTTATTAAAGGGAATAAAACATCAAAAATACTTTCCTCATTTGATAACATCTTTTAAGTGTGGGTGTCATTTTTCCTGTTGAGCAGCAGAGTGTCTCATACTCCTTATCTGGAATTCAGTAGGTCTCTCCATCCCTACCAAATATAGGGAAAAATCTTAAAGAAGGTCTTGGGTATACTCTCATATAAATTAAAACCTGCTATTGTGTTAGGATGAAGAACTGTGGTGTGCTGGACCTAAGCCCCTGGCTGTTGGCTTCTTTCCTGAAATGCATTCTTTTTAACCAGTAACTTTACGTTTTGTAAATTCTTTTCCCCCCTATAATAATTAAGAAGTTACCTGTTAAGCACTAGGAGCTTTTGTATTGTGCCTCCTTCCAACATTTAATCTTTGAAAAACAAGAATATGATGGCTGTGAGTGCAAAGCTCTTTCCCAATGACACTGCTGCTGGTCATAAGCATCCAATTGAAAAGCCGGCAGCATAACTATGTGACCCCTTTTGTTTGAATTTGACCCTTTGTGTGCATCCCATATATCCTTGTTGCTTCTTGATCCATCAACCATCTGAGCCTGCAACCTCTACTATTTCATTCACTTTCATTCCTCTTAACCTCATATGTTATCCTTTCCTTTATATGTCAAAAACTATAGGTGTGATGATTCTAAATTTTAAGTCATCATGCCTGCAGAATACATTGTAGAAAAGCCTTGATATTTATTAATATCCTCATTATCTGGTTTCAGCCAGGTATGCAATTTTAGTTTTTCAATATATTGCCTTTGGCATTTAGGGGAATTTTTTAAGAGAAAATAAGTTCTGATTTCCAGTTTTACTGAGAAGCATCATCATCATCATCATCATCAACATCATCATCATAGTTTTTTATCTTTTAAGTGTTTTTGTACAAAAAGTGTATATTTTTGTATTTTTAAAACACTAGAGTGTGGGAGAAAGATGAAAATTGTTATTATTACTACTATTACTATTATTTCTTGCTCCTGCCTCCAATGATTTGTGTAATATATTTTATGGTATTAGTTTATCAACAGATACATGGCATCAACTTTATTTCATACATCAAATACAAGTTATGATAGCATGTTTTCAGGTTGATATTATGGTCAATGTGTAAAATGAATGCTCACAGTTTTGTAGAATTCAGTAGTACCTAGGATAATTAATAAGACATAATGTGTGCATTTCTTTCTTCCAAACAAATTAAAAATAATATATCAACTAAAACCAATATTCCAAGGAAGCTTCAGTGCTGCAAGTTATTAAGCTAGAAAATAACATGCAAATATGTTTTGTGAAAATCAAAAGCTTTTAAAAAGCATATATTTGTATGAAGAAACAAATGATCTAGTAACTGAAAACTAGAGTTATTGTTTTTGTTTCTGTAGGTTGAAGAAATAGTTACAAAAGTGAAGAAATTATGAAAATGTCACCACACACTTGAATTATTAGGGACACATTTGAATATCACTTTCAACCCATAGCTCTGAATGCAGCTCCAGCATAAAAAAACAGAAGAAAAAAAAATAGAATCTTCCTCCTAGTTACAATGTTTTTTACTTTTATAGTATAGAGTAACTTCTATGAACTTTTAAATAATTCTAGCAAAGATAAGAGCAAATATAAAATTCCACAGAAAGATCTGAAATGTTGACTTGGGGAGTGACACTACGGAGGCTGTAAGAGTACTGAGCAAAATATCCTTAGCATTTTATACATTTCAGACAGATATAAAACCTTCTCAAGACTTCTTGTCTCCTGGGGTAATGTGTGAGCACAGCATTTTCTTACATTTTCTATTCATTTTATGCTTCCCCTTCAACTTTACATTATATCTTTGGACATAAATGTTTTGAGAGTTGTTGACTTGGCTAAGATTCTTCATCCACAGGATTAGCCATTACAATGCTACTGTGACTTTTATTGGTTTTTCTAATCACAAGACAAACTTCAGAAGCAAATTAATGTATAACGGATCCAGAAGCTCAATGATAACATACAACCAAAGATCTGTGAGTAGTTTGCTGACAGGATTACTTTGTAAGTTTGTCCTTGTCTCTCAAAATTCTGATATAGTGTGCCTGATCTAAGGTCAGATACATTGGCTTTTTAAAAAAAATACAGGAAAAAAAAAAAAAAAAAAAGATGATGCTCTACTATCTGTTTATTGAGGATGTCAATTAAAATGGTATAGATGTGTCTTTTGATGAAGTCTGACAAATGTTCTTGCCAATATTTGGCCATTTTATTTAGCAAAGAATTTGCAAATCTTACAATATTTAAGTGGCCAAAATTTTGCTTCTGTTGTAAGGTTCTGATTAATATCAGTCTTGCTGTATAAAACAATGTTGAACATTATTTTCCAACTCCATTTCCATTAGCCAAGCCAGCTTTGTTAAACAGAAGATTCTCTAGCTGCTCTTTCCAGGTGCAGGCATAAATTAATTCATCCTCATGAAGAGTCACTCTTTAACCATATGCTCACAATAAAGTTAGCCAATTTGTTACTTGTATGGCTGGGAGACTTGAAAAACTAAGAACAATGAATGAAAAATCTTTATTATTCAATTTCTTAAGAAGAGTAGCTGCTGATTATCTTCTGGGTACAAACAATACCTAACATTCACAGAGTATATACATACTCCCTTCTGTCCCTTCTGTGGACAGTTATATTGTTAAGAGAATGCATGCTAGAGGACACATTTGAGTTGTCGTTTTGCTTTGCAATTGCAACTGTTTTAGTTCGGATAGTCTTCCTGTCTTTATCAAGATGCATTTTAAATTGCATTTCCTTAGGGATAGCTGGATCTGCCATGCTTGGTTATCAACTTTCCTTTCCATCTGTTACAGTTCCTATTATAGTTGTAGTAAAATACCACAAGCAGGCTGGCTTGAAAAGTATAGAACTGAAAATATTTGGCTTTGTGACCAAGTATTTAAGCCTTACTTAATTCCAAAATGTAGAGACATGATTTTATTTCCTGTGGTTCGATTTTCACTGCCAGCCTCCTTTACCAGTCTCCTGCCTCAGCTGGGATCTGAGCTGTTCAAAGTTGTTTGACCTAAAGTGAAATAAACTTGCCCTGGGAATGAGAAAGCACCTCTTTTAATCTCACTTGCCCTTTCTAAAAAACACTTTGGGCAAGCCACTTATCTCTCTTGAGTGTGAATTACAAAATTAGAAGTATCAAGGTGTAATAAAACCAGCACTAAACTTGGGATCATAGAATATGGTGTCAGATGACATTTCCCACTTCATGCTTTTGCACTATAATTCCTTGGATAATTTAATTAAGTACTCAAGCTACTGCTTTTTCCTTTGTTACACGAGGATAATAAAAATCTTCCTGAAAAGGTGAGGAGTAAATAATAACATATGCTAATCTTTATGTCATGCAGCATAGCACAGAATTTTATTCTAGTAGGTGTTCAGTTTAAGTTAGTAAAATGATGTTCAGGAGGAGGCTTGGAAGATCAGGAACCTTTAACAATAAAATTATACATATTCTCCAGGATTTTCCTGTATGTACTTGTCAGAGCAAATAAAGATTAAAACTTATTCTTTTCCACTTAAAGATTTATTTAGTAACAAAATGTTCTATTTACTTTGTATAGAATACAAGAAAAATCGATAAAATAATTTCATACATAGCTGGAGAGAAATCCATTTAAAAAAAATTACTAAAAATGCTGTAGAGTGGGAAAAGAATTTAAGACCCCTCTTTTAAACTATCCAGAAGGGTCTGAACAAAATTTACAAAACCCGTGGGCTGTGGAATTTTAGTTATGGAGTGAAATCTAATATTTCATTTGAAATAATTTCAATTTTTGATTCTTTTATTTTTTAAAAGAGATACGTCCTTAATGAATGTCCCCATTGTCTATGTCTTAAAATATGTGATACTAGATTTTCAAGGAAATCCTCTTTTGATTTGAAACTTGAGTCAGATAATTTTTGTTTAAAAATGGTTGCTATTTTTGTTTTAGTCATACCTATATTTAAAAGGGCTATCTATGTAACTAAGTTGTGGTGTATTACTGAACAATCAAAAATGCAACTGATCTTAATTATTTTTCTTATTAAAATGAATATATACCATCCAGAAGAATACCAGAATGTAAACATTAAATATTACTTTAAAACTTTTACTCAGAAAATTTTATGCATCTATTTTTTTTTTTTTTGGTTTAGAAATGTAGAAATAAGAATATAGCAAACATTCATGTACCCACTACCAAAACTCTGTAAATAAAAAAAAAAAATCACATCTACTTTAGATTTTTAAATTATAAACCATTATATTGCAATACATAACTATTTAATTACATAACAATCTGATGAGGTAGGTACAGGAAAATAAAGGCAAATGTCTAAATCTAGAAAAAAATTATGGATAACTTTTATCCATGGGGGTAAAAGCCCATTTTTTTTGGTCCCTCCTTAGCTCACCAAAAAAAAGAAAGAAAAATTAAGGAGATAAGAGCAAAGATAGAGAGGAAAAATAATGAGTGTACTAACTGAGAGATAATAACTTTGATAATAAACAAATTAACTTAGCTAATGGCAAAATGTACATAAATTAAGATTTAATGAAATCTTGGTATATGTGTGAAAAAGGCAAAGATGAAACCCCAAAATAAATTCTTCCCTTACTTGTTTATAATGCCATTTATACCTTTCCATTAATGATGTCAGAGTCTACTCTCCCCTCCACTCCAAAAAAGAAATTTCTTATTTTTTCTCCAACAGAGGAACAAATGGGAGCAGATTTCGAGTAAAGGCAAGTAAGTTGTGAAATATTAACTATTTCCTGAGAATAGTTCAAAATAAGATTGTATTCCATAGAAGGTATCCCACCAAGGTGGAATGAACTCGACTCTGGGAGTTTCAGTAAAAATCCACAGGTATGATCATAGTTCAGATCCACCATTCACAGCTGAACTTTCCCACTCACAATCCATATTAATTCAGGCAATGAAACAGTAGATTCTATAACACCCAGTCACTATAGTGAACCTCAAAAGGAGGCAAAGAGATAGAAATCACTTACTCCATAATAGAATAAATGTAAGTTTGTGATATAGTTAAACACATTAACCATAGTGAAATGGAAAGAAAACACATAGTGCCTGTGCCAAACACAAGAGCTAAGTGTGTTTGTGCCAGAGGCACAAAGAGATAGAGAAGTGCAGAGACTAAAAGAGGAAAAAGCAAGAAACCTAAAATCCATGTTAGATGAAAATAATAGAAGAAACAATTTTAAAATGTGATATACAGCATATGAAAATATAAACTTTCAGGCAGAAAAGGAAACAGAGGATTTTTTGCCTACAGACGTGAAAATTCCAGGTAAAATATAAGGCAGGTTTCTTCTTTCAAAATTTTTAAAAAATGAATGGAAAACCGTGAATTGCTATATTTTTCTGAAAAGCCTAAATCATGGCAAAGAAATACCTAAATAAACAAAGAGAAAATTTGGAGATGCATGAATATACAAAAAATAAAACAAAAAGATGGAATCTAAAATATTGCACAAATGAACCTGTTTACAAAACAGATTCACAGACAGGGAGATTGGGGATGGAAGGACTGGGAGTCTGGGATTAGCAGATGTAAGCTACTATACATAGGATGGATAAAAAACAAAGTCCTACTATATAGCACAGGAAACTATATTCAATACCCTGTGATAAACCATAATGGAAAATAATATTAAAAAAAGAATGTCTCCATGTGTATAACTGAGTCACTGTGCTGTACAGCAGAGATTGGCACATTGTAAATCAACTATACTTCTCTTAAAGAAATATGCATAAAAAAAGAACAGCTTTGTAAGGGACAAAATAACAGGGTTAAGTAGTAGATCATAGAACCATATAAAGAAAAAAGGAGATAAAAGAAGATTTGAATAAATATCAGACTTTTAATTAGCAATGTTGGAACCAAGAAGAAAGAGCAAGGCCCTAGACTATCTGAGTGAAAGGGAACCATTTTTAGTTCATTAATGGAAGAGGGCGCCACAATGTGGACATGAAAGGAATATTTAGAGATTTAAATATAAATGAAGAAAGAAAGGGGAGTCAAGAAAAATCGGTAAACTATTGCTGACATTTTACAAATTTCTAAATTTTGTGAGATTTGGTTACAGACAGAAAAAATGCATAATTATTACAAAATTTGCCTAGTATAAGGAAATATTAGTGTTAATTAGAAAAACTAACATCTTGAAGAATGTTTTCACTAGCAGGACTTTGGGTACTTTGCATATATTTCCTGAAAATATGAATTTTATCTTTATCTTCTCTTTTTATCCCCAGATAGCACCATAACTAGACTAGGAGCATTGTGGGTCTTTACTAAGTATTGATTCTCAGGGCATAACTTTGCTTTGAAGATAATGCTATTGTGTAAGGTTATGTAGAGTGTCAACTGCTGTGATATTCACATTTGGTGCTAAGGGTTTGCTTGTGTTTTCTAAAGAGAGGGTCTGTGGGACTAGCAGTGTGACTTTGTTAGTTGTCACCTTAATATTCTAGAACTTTGGAAGTCATGAAACGTAGGATGCTTTGGTTTGGAGAAAAAAATATATACCAAAGAACTTCCATTAGCTCCCATTGATGAAAGATCCAAATAAGGACTTCTGGCTGGAAATATAATGAGAGATAGACAATGAGAATAAAAGGAAGAGCAAGAGATTTTTAAAAATACAAAACAGTAATTTATCCTTGAGAAAATACACGACAGATTTACTTGAGGAAAGGACTATTTTCTGTGGGAGCAAGGGACTTCCTTTTTAAAGGATGACAGCAAATTTAGGAAATTTTTTTGTCACTGATATCATGGGAAATTCATATACAGCAAATCATGTTGTGCATTTTAAGCATGGTTGGCAACTGAAAAAATAATAAGGTGAGTGGCTTGTTGACCTAATGTGTAGTGTGGCTTTGGATTGAAGAGAATTAAAGTAATACATTTCAGAAGTTTCTGAGGGAAAAATCAAAGAGATTTCAAAATGGCCTTGAGTGACTTGAATTTCCCATTTAATTGACACCAGGCACATATATGGGAAGGTGTCTCGTGAAATTACTGAAAGAACTAAGAGATTACAGAAATATCTCTGTCAGACTCTGGGCCTGAATAACAAACATATTGTGTCAAAAAGAGAAAAGAAGGTAGTCAATCCACACTTCCTCTTCTCCATGCTCAACTTCAATAAAAAAAATAAAAAATAAAAAAAAACTAAAACATCTAACCTCTTATCAGTACTATATCTCAGTGATATCACAGAGATAAGTGGCTACAGGGAGATGGGATTTTGGATTCTATATTCCAGATTTCCTGAAAATTCTTTCTAGAACAAAGACATAAATCCCAAATAGTTTTTTACCTAGTACTAAAACTACCATTGTTAAGATGGTCCTCATTACGAATTAGCCAAGACAGGATTTCTCCCCCTTAACAACAATGAATGTTTTCTTTGGTAATATATCATTCAAAATCTAGACGAATCAGCTCCCTTTTAAACTGTCTCTTTGTATACCTCTGATTTCTCCTCTGCTTGTTGTCATTATTGGAGTTCTGCTAAAGTTCCATTCCCTTAGTTACCAAAAGGGCATGTTCTGTATAGGAAGTGTCCTCTAGCCTTGTCTCAACTGCTACATGTCTTGCTGAAATTATTCCAAGGTTTGAATTTCCTAGTAATAATTTCCTAATCTACATGCAGGCTCTAATTTTTGACAATAGGGTCTTCAAGGTTTTGCTTCATTTGTTATTCTAACTTCTAACCAAAGTTAATTTTTATTAAACTCAATATAGGCTAATACTTGAATATTCTAAGCACTGTGAAATTAACTCCTAAAACAAGTGATGTATTGGAAAAAATGCCTAACCTGAAACACAGATATAAATTCCTTATTTTACCATTAAGTAGAATTAGGAACATTTAGAGAAGATTCTTCTGGATATCAATTTCCTCATCTATAAAATATATGTGTTAACCCAGGTAATTTTTGAGGATACCTACAACTCTAATATAATACAAATTTATATTAAAATTTCCAAAAGGTGTTTAATGAAGTATGCCATCAAAAATAGTTCATTGGAGCTTCCCTGGTGGCGCAGTGGTTGAGAGTCCACCTGCCAATGCAGGGGACGCGGGTTCGTGTCCTGGTTCGGGGAAGATCCCATGTGCTGCAGAGCAGCTGGGCCTGTGAGCCATGGCCGCTGAGCCTGCGCGTCCAGAGCCTGTGCTCCGCAACGGGAGAGGCCACAACAGTGAGAGGCCCGCATACCGCAAAAAAAAAAAAAAAAAAAAAGGTTCATTGTCAAATAGTCTGAGACTCATAGAATTCCATCTGTTCCTCTAGGAGATTCAAGTGGCACCTTAGCATACTAAAACTTTGATAATTACAACAGGAAAGAAACTGTCTTTCTTTAATTTCTCATTTCCCAAGGCTAATTATGTGTAATTCCCATTATCATCAACAAAACATAGTTTAGAAAACATAAATCTCATGTGGCAAATCTTTCCCAGGTAGTTCCCATTCCTTGACTCTGCCAAAAGGCTAACATGCATTTTTATTAAATATCTACAAAAAATTCCCTGGTAGTTGAATAATTGCCTTCAATGGTCATAATGAAGTGGTATATGCTATGAATGGAATGGAGAATAATGTCACTTTATTTCTCCAAGCAGCAGGTGTTCATCAGGGACTTCAATATATAGCAAAAGTAATGGGTAAGGGTATGATAATGGGTGACTTTGATAGAAATAACAATTCAACTGCTTATGTTGGATGAAACATACCCTTCACAAGAACATTATTAAGTATGCAATTATTCACAGTTTATGTAACAAGTATAAGAATATAGGATGTAAATTCTAATTAGTTGTTCTTAAAAGCAAGATCGTTTTGTAATTCATTTGACCTTCTGTAAACAGAGTCTGAATTGGAGAGTACTCTAAAGGAAGAATTATAGTTTGCAACACATTCATATTAAACTAACTCTTTTGGTTTCTGGCTTAGCTCTTCATCTCGCTACACATTAGGGACTGACTTCTGTCCTATTGAAGGCAGAATTTATGGTTTCAATGTTGCAAAATTCTAAGATTAGACAGGGTTCAGAATTTGGGGGCAGTAATGGAAGAAATGTGAAACCAAGGTATAATCCCCAAAAGGCACATATGTCTTAACAAGAATAATTATTAAAGTTTATTTCAAATTAATTATAAGGAATAGTGTAGTTTGTGCATTCTTCAGATACCTAAGTTGAAAATCAGCCTATCTTAAAATAGTCCTTTCAAAATGTTATAAAGAAATAAAGCTCTCAGAAATATGAGTCACAAGAAACAGTAGAAAAAATTCTCCAAAAAATGAGAAATTTCTCACCTTTCATTTCACAGAGTAATCTGTGTACAGATTCAGCTACCTACAATTTGGATACCCTAGGGGAATTACCATTAAAATAATTAAGTTTGCACTGCATATAAAAAATATTACCAGCAACTCCCTTTGGGGGATAAAATGAGTGGTTAGAAGACAAATTAGTAACTTTTTTTGGGGGGGAAGGCAAAGAACATTGTGTGTCTCCATAATCACCAATGGAGGTGTCTCTCCTACAACCAGCTCTTCCATTTCCTCATCTCCAATAATTTGGCAGTCTGCTTATGCCACACCTAGAAGGTGAAGAGGGGAAAACCTGACTGCAGGTGGGATATCTTACAATTTGGGGGGTTTGAAATAAAAATTAAGTTGATTTATAGAAACACAGGAGTGTGATATTTTTTTACACCCCAAATTTGTAAATTAACATACATGCCCACCTTTTTAAAACTCTCCTATCTTTACTAAAATTCCATTTATATATATGTACCACATCTTCTTTATCCATTACTCTGTTGATGGACATTTAGGTTTTTTCCATGTCCTGACTATTGTAAATAGTGCTGCAATGAACATTGGGGTGCATATATCTTTTTGAATTATGGTTTTCTCCAGGCTTATGCCCAGGAGTGGGATGGCTGGGTCATATGGTAGTTCTATTTTTAGTTTAAGTAACCTCCATACTATTTTCCGTAGTGGCTGTACCAATTTACATTCCCACCAACAGTGTAGGGATGTTCCCTTTTCTCCACACCCTCTCCAGCATTTGTTTGTAGATTTTTTGAAGATGGCCATTCTGACAGGTATGAGGTGATACCTCATTGTAGTTTTGATTTGAATTTCTCTAATAATTAGTGATGTTGAACATCTTTTCATGTATTTGTTAGCCAACTATATGTCTTCTTTGAAGAAATGTCTGTTTAGGTCTTCTGCACAATTTTTTTTTTTTTTCTGGTATACAGGCCTCTCACTGTTGTGGCGTCTTCTGTTGCAGAGCACAGGCTCCGGACGCGCAGGCTCAGCGGCCATGGCTCACGGGCCCAGCTGCTCCATGGCATGTGGGATCTTCCCAAACCGGGGCATGAACCTGTGTCCCCTACATCAGGAGGCAGACTCTCAACAACTGCACCACCAGGGAAGCCCCTGCCCAATTTTTGACTGGGTTGTTTGTTTTTTTGATATTGAGATTCATGAGCTGTTTGTATATTTTGGAGATCAATCCCTTGTCAGTTGCTTCTTTTGCAAACATTTTCTCCCATTCTGAGGGTTGTCTTTTCATCTTATTTCTAGTTTCCTTTGCTGTGCAAAAGCTTTTAAGTTTCATTAGGTCCCGTTTTTTGTTGTTTTGTTTTTTTTCATTACTCTAGGAGGTGGGTCAAAAAATATCCTGCTGCGATTTATGTCAAAGAGTGTTCTGCTTTATGTTTTCTTCTAAGAATTTTATTGTGTCTGGCCTTACATTTAGGTCTTTAATCCATTTTGAATTTACTTTTGTGTATGGAGTCATGGAATGTTCTAATTTCATTCTTTTACGTGTACCTGTCCAGTTTTCCCAGCACCACTTATTGAAGAGACTGCCTTTTCTCCATTGTATATTCTTGCCTCCTTTGTCATACATTAGGTGACCATAAGTGTATGGGTTTATCTCTGGGCTTTCTATCCTGTTTCACTGGTCTACAATTCTGTTTTTGTGCCAGTACAATACAGTCTCAATTACTGTAGCTTTAAATATAGTCTGATGTTGGAGAGCCTGATTCCTCCAGCTCTGTTTTTCTTTATCAAGATTACTTTGGCTATTCAGGGTCTTTTGTATTTCCATACAAATTGTAAATTTTTTTCTTCTAATTCTGTGAAAATTGTCATTGGTAATTTGACAGGAATTGCATTGAATCTGTAGATTGCTTTGAGTTGTATAGTCATTTTCACAATATTGATTCTTCCAATCCAAGAACTTTGTATATCTCTCCATCTGTTTGCATCATCTTTGATTTCTTTCCTCAGTATCTTATAGTTTTCTGAGTACAGGACTTTTGCCTCCTTAGGTAGTTTTATTCCTAAGTATTTTATTCTTTTTCTTATAATGGTAAATGGGACTGTTTCTTTAATTTTTCTTTATGATTTTTCATTGTTAGTGTATAAGAATGCAAGTGATTTCTGTGTATTAATTTTGTATCCTGCAACTTTACCAAATTCATTGATTAGCTCTAGTAGTTTTCTGGTGGCATCTTTAGGATTTTCTATGTATAGTATCATGTCATCTGTAAACAGTGACAGTTTTACTTCTTTTCCCATTCGTATTCCTTTTATTTCATTTTCTTCTCTGATTGCCATGGCTAGGACTTCCAAAACTATATTAAATAATAGTGGTGAGAGTGGACATCCTCTATTTTCTTCTACTGTGTTCATTGTATTTGGTATGTTAAGGCTGATGATATTTATCTCTTAACTATTACTTGCAAAGCAAAACTGACAAGACTAACATCATCCATATTGCCTAGATTTGACATTGAATCAAGTAACTTGAAAAACTTGAAGACAGCTTCTTTTCATGAGGTTACATAGTATTATTATATATAGGAGGGAGAGTTTCAGGTATATACATGTAAAGAAAAGTGTATGGCTGCTTGGCAATCAGGATGAGAATGTGGTATATGAAAATATTTGTCAGGCAATGGGTCTCATGTGGTTCATCCTCTTCCACAATGATAATTTCAAGGATTTATTGAAACTGCACAGGAGTCTATGGGGTCTTCCCATGGATAGACCCCCATGTCCCCTGCATTTTGTTTGTAAAAATGGTTTAGCCTCCTAGTCCTTCCCCATGGTCCAAAGAACAAATTTAATCAGAGAAATGAAAAAATACAAAAGCAAAGGAAAACAGTCAAGCAAGACAAAATAATAATAGTTTAGCCATAAAACAGTTAAGGAACTTTTGTTCCACCTCAACAGGTGTAGGTAATATGCTGAGCCATATCTTTGAGTTGTTTAACAGACACATAAAACCACACCAGGTGGAAAAATAAACTGCATGCTGACCATCAGCACTATACCCCAGACCAATTGGAAACAGAAAGTTGATAACTGAAATTCCTGAAACATTACCCTGTTATCTTAACATCAACCAATCAGATAATTGTGCACAAGTTGATGACACACTCTGTGACCCTCTCCTTCACACTGTCTTTAAAAAGCTTTCCCTGAAAACCACTTGGGAGTTAGGGTGTTTTGAACATAAGCTGCCAGTACTCCTTTACTGGTGCCTTAAAATAAATGTACTTTCCTTCACCACAACCCAGTGTCAGTATATTGACTTTGCTGCCCATAAGGTAAATGAAACAAATTTTGTTTTGGTAACGCTGTCAATTATACAGAAATGCCTGCCACTGCGACCACACGGAAATAAGATTTGGCTCAAGCTGACCAACTATAATATTTGAGTCTGTGGCCTAATAATTAATTCAAACGTGATCAAAGCATAGCAGTGCCAAGCAGAATCTTCTTGTGATTTTCCAAGGATCATTGGGAGAACATTTTTATCCTCTGCTATAAAAAGTACTTTATTTTTTATTGTAAGATATAAGGTGCTAGTGATGACTACATTCTTTATGTAGAAGAACCTTTCAGGGAATGAAGTGGACTTACTATGGGAGGACAAATCAAGAGACAAAGAGAGAGACCCAGGGTAGATGAGTCACTGAGGTCCAAATCAGGTTGTATCTTAAATTAGTATTCCCTTGGCCTTCTAAATGCCAAAATCCAATAAGTCTCCCCACCCCTTTAAGATTTATTTGAAATCTAATTTGAGTTGTTTTTTAATCACTGAAAATCTAAAATACACACTGATAATGGGCTCAGAATGATTAAGTATTTTCTACATATTAACCCATTAAAAAAATAAAGTTAGGTTCAAATGCAAGATTGCCTACTTCTTTTTTATCTACCAGCACCTTAAAAGTCTTTCAAATGAAATGAAGCTTACATTATACATTAAAAAAGACTCATGATAAACAATTTGGTCTCAGAATTATTGAGCTCCAATTTTACTGCCTATTTTGGAGTTGTTTTATTATATATATCACTACTTAATTTATCTAATTTATTTTAGATATTAGTATCTGATTATCTGTTTATTACCTTCCTAGAAATAATGATGGTCATATTGCTATTAATATGGTCCCTGGACTGATCAAATCAATTAATACTTATAAAATATTTTCAAAACTAAACAGCTTCACACATACAACAAATTTATTATTTTTTTAAAGTTTAAAAGTTTATTAGTGAATTTGATATATATATATTTTTTTAATAGGAAATTTTTTTTTAACTTTTCTTCTCCTGGCAATTACTTTCAATAAACATGCTGTCAAGATATTTTATTACTGTCAGAAAAACAGAATGCAGAGGTCTCTATCATTATGCCATGTAATAAAATGGTAGCTTAATTACATGACAGTTTGGGCTGATATTTAAAATGAATATTTAATAATCTCTAGGTATCTTGATTTACATTTTGAATTGTGATTTCAAATATTATCCAAGTGTGCAAATCTTTTGACTCTCATTTTCATAAAATAACAATAGGAAGAATTATAATTATAATGCAAATCATGCTTGTTTATGTGCATATGTGGTGTTTCCTGGAAGGAATTATGATTTAATTTGCTTTTAATGAGAAAATAACTTGAGCACAAATAATCAGAAAATAGGGGAAAATGGAAATAAAACATCTTCATCTTATAAGATGCCTTAAAGAAAGAGGCATAGTGTATTTCTCTTTTATGTGTTTCAAAACATAAACAATTATCTTCCACATGATAAATTTTAGGAAACATAATGGATACCTATAATATAATTAAGTCTGGTTATTTTCTTATGCATTAACATACAAAATATAAGTACAGACTTGCCTTAGCAGGACTGGGTGGGATAGCACCATGCTTTCCAGACAGGGTGGTCTGGGAACTACCTTCAGCCTCAGTTCTGAATTAATTCCCCAAACTGCGTGGTAGCATGGGAATGCTTCATGCAGTTCTGGCTTTTCTCAGGAGGTTATCAACACTGCCCACCCACCTGTCAGCTCCTGTGCTGTTGGCCGCACAGCTTCCAGGTATCCGCTCCTCTGGTGAGATGGGGCCAGTAGACGTTCTCCTCAGTTTCTTGCCTAGGTGGGCAAGTCAAGCTCTAGGGCCAGCAGAAATCCTCATTTGAGGGTCCCAAAGATTCCCAGTCAGAGTGTTGCAGCTAAGTGAAGTGGCTGCTTGGGACTGCTGCTCAAGCACTGCAGGAAACCTCCTTGGAATCTGACATGTTATCACTTCGGGACCGTTTGCTAGCTGCTACTGACTTGGCCACATGAAGGCTCAGAGTGTCCCAGTCTCTGAACTGAAGAGAAGCAACACTATTAGCATATCTCTCACAACCATGAATGCAAGGTATTTCAATGAAGAGTATCAGGAGGACATCTACAAATCCCAGACTGACATGTGCAAATTCTGAGGAATGGTGGAATAACCCAATGTATCTGGATGACTTTGGAGACAGCTGATACAGAGCTACAACAGGGCAGTGGCTGACACCCAACTCATAGCCCACCTTCCCCAGGGTCTAGGTGCTCGAGCCAGGTGTCAGGCCTGAAACTCTGAAGTGGGAGAGCTGAATTTAAGACATTGGTCCACCAGAGACCTGCCGGCCCCACAGAACATCAATCAGTGAGAGCTCTCCCAGAGATCTCCATCTCAATGTTAAGTCCTAGCTATACTCAAGTACCAGCAAGATCCAGTGCTGGATACCCCATGCCAAAAAACTAACAAGACAGGAAAACAACACCACCCATTAGCAGAGAGGCTGCCTAAAATCATAATAACTTCACAGACACCTGAAAACTCACCACCAAATGTGGACCTGCCCACCAGAAAGACAAGATCCAGCCTCATCCACCAGAACACAGGCACCAGTCCCCTCCACAGGGAAGCCCACACAACCCACTGAAACAACCTCACCCACTAGGGGCAGACATGAAAACCAATGGGAATTATAAACTTTAAGCCTGGGAAAAGGAGACCACAAACACAGAATTAAGGAAAATGAGAAGACAGAGAAATACACAGCAGATGAAGGAGCAAGGTAAAAAACCATCAGACCAAACAAATGAAGAGGAAATAGTCAGTCTACCTGAAAAGAAATTCAGAATAATGATAGTAATGATGATCCAAAATCTTGGAAATAGAATGGAGAAAATACAAGAAATGTTCAACAAGGACCTAGAAGAATGAAAGAGCAAACAAACAATGATGAACAATACAATAAATGAAACTAAAATCCTCTAGAAGGATTCAATAGCAGAATAACTGAGACAGAAGAATGATTAAGTGACCTAGAAGATAAAATAGTGGAAATAACTACCACAGAACAGAATAAAGAAAAAAGAATGAAAAGAATTGAAGACAGTGTCAGAGAGCACTGGAACAATATATATATATATATTTATATATATATATATATATTTTTTTTTTTTGGCGGTCTCACTGTTGTGGCCTCTCCCTGTGGAGCACACGCTCCGGACGCACAGGATCAACGGCCATGGCTCACGGGCCCAGCCGCTCCGTGGCATGTGGGATCTTCCCGGACTGGGGCATGAATTTGTGTCCCCTGCATTGGCAGGCAGACTCTCAACCACTGTGCCACCAGGGAATCCCCTGGAACAATATTAAAAGCACCAATGTTTGAATTATAGGGGTCCCAGAAAAAGAAGAGAAAAAGAAAAGAACTGAGAAAATATTTGAAGAGATTACAGTTGAAAACTTCCCTAATTTGGGAAAGGAAATAGTCAACAAAGTCCAGGAAGACCAGAGTGTCCCATAAAAGATAAATCCAAGGAGGAACATGAAAAGACACATATTAATCAAACTATCAAAAGTTAAATACAAAGAAAACATATTAAAAGCAGCAAGGGAAAAACAACAAATAACGTACAAGGGAATCCCCATAAGGTTAACAGATGAACATTCAGCAGAAACTCTGCAAGGCAGAATGGTGTGGCAGGACATATTTAAAGTGAAAAAGGGAAAAACTTACAAACAAGATTACTATACCCATCAAGGAGGTCATTCAGAGTTGACAGAGAAATTAAAAACTTTACAGACAAGCAAAAGCTAAGACAATTCAGCATCAAAATACCAGCTTTACAGCAAATGCTAAAGGAACTTCTCTAGGTAGGAAACACAAGAGAACAAAAAGACCCACAGAAACAAACTTAAAACAACTAAGAAAGGGTAATAGGAATGTATATATAGATAATTACCTTAAATGTAAATGGATTAAATGCTCCAACCAAAAGACATAAACTGGCTGAATGGATAAAAATCAAAACTCATATATATGCTGTCTACAAAAGACCCACTTCAGACCTTGGAACACATACAGGTTGAAAGTGAGGGGATGGAAAAAGATATTCCATGCAAATGGAAATCAAAAGAAAGCTGGAGTAGCAATTCTCATATCAGACAAAAGAGACTTTAAAGACTATTACAAGAGACAGAGAAAGACATTACATAATGATTAAAGGATCAATCCAAGAAGAGGCTATAACAATTGTAAATATTTGCACCCAACATAGGAGCACCTCAATACATAAGGTAAATGTTAACAGCCATAAAAGGGGAATTGACAGTAACACAATAATAGTAGGGGACTTTAACAACCAACTCTCACCAATGGACAGATTATCCAAAATGAAAATAAATAAGGAAACACAAGCTTTAAATGATACATTAAACAAGATGGACTTATTTGGTATTTATAGGACATTCCATCCAAAAATAACAGAATACAATTTCTTCTCAAGTGCTCATGTAACATTCTCCAGGATACATCATATCTTGGGTCACAAATCAAGCCTTGGTAAATTTAAGAAAACTGAAATTGTATCAAGAACATTTTCTGAGGAAAACACTATGAGATTAGATATAAATTAAAGGGAAAAAAATCTGTAAAAATTATAAATACGTGTAAGCTAAACAATACAATTCTAAATAACCAAGAGATCACTGAAGAAATCAAAGAGGAAATCAAAACATACCTAGAAACAAATGACAATGAAAACATTATGACACAAACCTATGGGATGCAGCAAAAGAAGTCTAAGAGGGAAGTTTATAGCAATACAATCCTACCTCAAGAAACAAGAAACGTCTCAAATAAACAATCTAACCTTACACCTAAAGCAAGTAGAAAGAAGAACAACAACAACAAAACAAAGCTAGCAGAAGGAAGGAAATCATAAAGTTCAGATCAGAAATAAATGAAAAAGAAATGAGGGAAACAATAGCAAAGATCAATAAAACTAAAAGCTAGTTCTTTGATAAGATAAACAAAACTGATAAACCATTAGCCAGACTCATCAAGAAAAAAGGGAGAAGGCTCAAATCAATAGAATTAGAAATGAAAAAGGAGTAACAACTGACACTGCAGAAATACAAAGGATCATGAGAGATTACTACAAGCAACTCTATGCCAATAAAATGGGAAACCTGGAAGAAATGGACAAATTCATAGAAAAGCACAACCTACCATGACTGAAACAGGAAGAAATAGAAAATATAAACAGACAAATCACAAGCACTAAAATTGAAACTGTGATTAAAAATCTTCCAACAAACAAAAACCCAGGAATAGATGGCTCCACACGTGAATACTATCAAACATTTAGAGAAGAGCTAACACCTATCCTTCTCAAGCTCTTCCAAGATATAGCAGAGGGAGGAACACTCCCACACTTATTCTATGAGGCCACTATCACCCTGATACCAAAACCAGCAAAGATGTTACAAAAAAAGAAAACTACAGGCCAATAACACTGATGAACATAGATTCAAAAATCCTCAACAAAATACTAGCAAACAGAATCCAACAGCACATTAAAAAGATCATACACTATGATTAAGTGGGGTTTATTCTACGAATGCAAGGATTCTTCAAAATATGCAAATCAATCAATGTGATAAACCATATTAACATACTGAAGGAGCAAAACCATATGATCATCTCAATAGATGCAGAAAAAGCTTTTGAAAAAATTCAACACCAATTTATGATAAAATATCCCCAGAAAGTGGAATTAGAGGGAACTTACCTCAACATAACAAAGGCCATATATGACAAACTCACAGCCAACATCATTCTCAACCGTGAAAAGTTGAAACCTTTTCTACTAAGATCAGGAGGAAGAGAAGGTTTCCACCTCTCACCACTATTATTCAACATAGTTTTGGAAGTCTTAGCCACAGCAATCAGAGAAGAAAAAGAAAAAAAATGAATCAAAATTGGAAAAGAAGTAAAACTGTCAATGTTTGCAGATGTCATGATACTATACACAGAGAATCGTAAAGATGTACCAGAAAACTACTAGAGCTAATCAATGAATTTGGTAAAGTAGCAGGATGCAAAATTAATGAATAGAAATCTGTTGCATTCCTATACACTAATGATGAAAAATCTGAAAGAGAAATTAAGAAAACACCCCCATTCACCACTGCAACATAAAGAGTAAAATACCTAGGAATAAATCTACTTTAGGAGTCAAAAGACCTGTATTAAGAAAACTATAAGACACTAATGAAAGAAAGTAAAGATGATACAAATAGATGGAGAGATATACCATGTTCTTGGATTGGAAGAATAAACATTGTGTAAATGACTCTACTACCCAAAGCAATCTATAGATTCAATGCAATCCCTTTCAAACTACCAATGGCATTTTTCACAGAACTAAAACAAAAAAATTTCTCAATTTGTATGGGAATACAAATAACCGTGAAAAGCCAAAGCAATGTTGAGAAAGAAAAATGCAGCTGGAGGAATCAGGCTCCCTGACTTCAGGCTATACTACAAAGCTACTGTAATCAAGACAGTATGTTTCTGGCACAAAAACAGAAATGTAGATCAATGGGAGAGGATAGAAAGCCCAGAGAAAATCCCACACACATATGGTCACCTTATCTTTGATAAAGGAAGCAAGAATATACAATGGAGAAAAGACAGCCAATTGAATAAGTGGTGATGGGAAAACTGGACAGCTACATGTAAAGGAATGAAATTAGAACACTCCCTAACACCATACACAGAAATAAACTCAAAATGGTTTAAAGATCTAAATGTAAGGCCAGACACTACAAAACTCTTAGAGAAAAAGAGGCAGGACACTCTATGACATAATTCACAGCAAGATCCTTTTGACCCACTTCCTAGAGAAATGGAAATACAAACAAAAATAAACAAATGGGACCTAATGAAACTTAAAAGCTTTTGCACAGCAAAGGGAACATAAAAAAGACAAAAAGATAACCCTCAGAATGCTGGATAATATTTTCAAATGAAGCAATTGACAAAGGATTTATCTCCAAAATATCAAGGATCTCATGCACCTCAATATCAAAAGAACAAACAACCCAATCCAAAAATGGGCAGAAGACCTAAATAGACATTTCCCTAAAGAAGATATACAGATTGCCAACAAACACATGAAGGTATGCTCAACATCACTAATCATTAGGGAAATTTAAATCAAAACTACAATGAGGTATCACCTCAAACTTGTCAGAATGGCCATCTTCAAAACATGTACAAACAATAAATGCTGGAGAGTGTGTGAAGAAAAGGGAACCCTCTTGCACTGTTGGTAGGAATGTAAATTTCCATAATTGTATGGAAAACAGTATGGAGGTTCTGTAAAAAACTAGAAATAGAACTACCATATGACCGAGCAATCCCACTTTTGGGCATATACCCTGAGAAAACCAAAATTCATAAACAGTCATGTACCACAATATTCATTGCAGCACTATTTACAATTGCCAGGACATGGAAGCAACCTAAGTGTCCATCAACAGATGAATGAATAAAGATGTGGCAATATATATATAATGGAATATTTGTAGTGAGGTGGATGAACCTAGAGTCTGTCATACAGAGTGAAGTAATTCAGAAAGAGAAAAACAAATACCATATGCTAACACATATATATGGAATCTAAAAAAAATCTTCTGAAGAACGTAGGGGCATGATAGGAATAAAGACACAGACGTGGAGAGTGGACTTGAGGACATGGGGAGGGGAAGGGGTGGGTTGGGACAAAGTGAGAGATTGGCATGGACATATATACACTACCAAATATGGAATGGATGGCTGGTGGGAAGCAGCTGCATAGCACAGGGAGATCAGCTTGGTGCTTTGTGACCACCTAGAGGGGTGGGATTGGGAGGATGGGAGGGAGACATAGGGAGGAGTGGATATGGGGATGTGTGTATATGTATGGCTGATTCACTTTGTTATACAGCGGAAGCTAATGCACCATTGTAGCACAATTTTAATCCAATATAGAGGTTGAAAAAATAAAATAAAATGAAATGAAATAATATAAAATAAAATAAAGTAAAATAAATAAAATAAAATAAAATTATATATATATATATGCTATTCATAATGGAGAATTAATGAAACATGTGTGTATGTTTATTCAACTTCCTATATTCTAAATCTTGCTGTTTCATTTGACCTTAAATCAACTGGTTATACACGTTCCTATTACTTCAATATTAATTGTTTAAATATTTTCTGAACTCTTAAAAAATTAATAAATAAGCTTAATATTCTGTGAGCTGGAGAAACACCTGCCAAACAATGTTCTACAAATTACTAGTTATGAAAAATGTTAATAGTTGATTCTCCAAAACTCTATAAAACTTTGGGACATCCCTAGTAATCAAAATCTTCAACATGCTAATCTTTTAAAAATCACTTGAGTTAAAAACATACCATTTTTTAAAATCAACCACAATAAAGTACACTTAATTTTTGTACTCCCCAAATTTTGTTTTCAGCAAAGGTTATTTGTTTTTGTATTTAAAATGAGAAAACAATATTTCTTTTGAGTTCAATATGAATAGGATTCATTTGAAATCAGTGAAAGTGTGATTCTTACTCTGAGATTTGTTCAATGAGAGCTCAATCATTGCAACATATTACTAGTTTATGCAAATTGATCAGAAGAGGCAGAAGTGGGATCTGAAGAGTTTATTACACCCATACAAAATACTGTTACTACAGTTTTTACTACTGCTACTGTTACTAACCAACTCTTATGTGGGCAAGAAATTTAATCTGAAAACCACACTATGAGGTGAATGTTAATTTATATGCTTTTTATTTGTGAGGAAATGGAGACACAGATGGAGCTCATCTGCAGCAAATTGGCCCCAGCATTCACACTCCTTCCCACAGGGCTCTTCCCCTGCTGCTCCCTGCTCATGCAGTCAGGGAACAAGTCTCTTAGAGAGCACACAAAATGAAATATGAGCAAAGGAGAACATAATAAAGGAAGAATGAGAAAATCTACTTCAACGTGGAAAGATAAGGTACACTGATATTCAAGAATCTAGAGAAAAAAGAAACCTCAAGCAATTGGCAGAATAGCTTCTGCAGTACCAGAGAAATGTTCACATATGTTTTCAAACTCTAATGTAAAAATGGAAAGGACTTGAAAGACCCTGCAAACAAATAATGAGCAGCAAAGAGTGTTGCAAAATATGAATACTTCTCTTTTGGGACAGAATATGTGACAGAGTTCAAAGAGGACTAGATAGGGCCACAGCTACAAGTCTTGTTGCTCCTGGCTAAATAAAAATTAAGGCATCTCCTGAATTCATAATGTTGAAAAACGAATATGAAACTGAACATTAAAAATTTGTTCCAGGGCTTCCCGGGTGGCGCAGTGGTTGAGAGTCCGCCTGCCGATGCAGGGGACAGGGGTTTGTGCCCCAGTCAGGGAGGATCCCACATGCCACGGAGCGGCTGGGCCCGTGAGCCATGGCTGCTGAGCCTGCGCATACGGAGCCTGTGCTCCACAACTGGAGAGGCCACAACAGTGAGAGGCCCACGTACTGAAAAAAAAAAAAAAAAAAAATTGTTCCAAACTCTGTAATTCATTATGATGACAAATTTCTAAATTCATTAGAGAAGTAAAATGTTTACCTATTTAAAGCCTAATCTGCATGCCAGTTTTATGAAAATATTAGCCATTATAATTCTTTTACAAATTGTTTATTCATATGTTTTCTCCATTCATGATTGGCAGGTTCATAAATGAGTAATGTTCTTCATGGTCTTTTAAGATAACTATTCCTTTTGTACTTTTTGATCTTTGAATGTATTACAGATTCAAAAAAAAAAGAATTTAAATACAAATAATAAAATAAAAAGCAAAATAAAATAAATTCATGAGTATTAACTATGTTTCCTTATGTGGCACAAAGATTATCCTGATTTTCATTTACCTTTTAATTAAAATACAAACTATTATTTTATATTTTTATGGAAAGTATTGATTTTTTCCTATTAATTAAAAAGTGTTAATTTTTTGATGCATCTAGAATGTCACCACACAAGTAAATTGTTTAACTCGTTAGATTTTGGTTTAAAATTTAAATTATTAACAAATACTCAAAAAAATGATTCAAAAAATGATCTAAGAAAAAACCTCTGTGCCTACTCTATGTAGATTAAGTGATAAAATATTGCCAATATATTATCAATTGCATTTCTCTCCCTTGCAGCCAAACACTCCTGAATTTGGTGTTTGATTTTCATCATTCCCAAACATTCATTGTTTACAGTTTTATCATATATGTATTGAATGTGTAACTTGGGGAATTACTACTCAGGAGTGGTCTAAACTAAATGTCTCAATTTGGGGATTTTCAGACCACATGGGTAATACAAATTTGAAGCATATACCTATCTCTCAAACCCTGTCTCTTTCTTCCTAATGGTCATTCAAATTCAAGACTCTAGCTTTAGGGTCTGTGTTTTATTCTGGTTTGTGGTTTCTATTTTCTTCAGCTTTCTTTCCTGTTATTTTCCCTCTGAACCATAGGAATTTCAATTTATTACATTGGAAATATAATTAGTTGCTTATAACACCTAGTTTAGAACACTGGTTTTCACCTCATGGTATTTTTATTCATTACAATCTATCTTTGGATCAAAAATGCATACCCCTGTTCCCCTCCCCACAGCCTTCATGGAATGTCTGTCAGAGAATTAGAAAAGTCTAGTTAATGCCAAGGCTATAAAGAGAAGGTCTGGTGAACATTCAGTGAATAACATAGCAAAGAACGGACAGTCAATTGCTTTATACAGGATCTATGCTGGAAAAGACCTCCCTATTTTAGATATGGAACAACACAGAAGTGGAGCTCAGCAAAGGGCAGAGGTATGGAGGTTCCAGTTAGCATGACCTTACTTAAATGGAAGGACTTCGTCAATGGAGAACAGAATAATCTGAGGATGAAAAGTTCTGTCTTGCTCCCTTCAGTGTTTTGATTTCCTCAGTAGAAAAATTACATATGCATGGGAATATCAGTGTCTTGCTTTTTCTAATTATATGTTCAGTGGAGAGATAGTAAATTAAATCTGGATGGGAGAAAATAGATATAATATAAATCCTGCTGTGTTTTAAGCATTTTAATTTAATAGTGTAAATTGATTTTCAGAGTAAGTCATTCACATTACAAAATTGATATAAGGTCACATTTAAAAATCTGTATCAAACTAGATATACTTGGATTGCTTTGCTGAAAGAAAAAGGAATAAGAGGGAAAAAAGATCAGTATGAAAATTTGGTTTTCTGAAAACATTTTTTTTTTTTTTTTTTTTTTTTTTTTTTTTTCGTTTATT
>NW_006771194.1:139480-161794 GCF_000442215.2 Lipotes vexillifer
TCCCATTGCGGAGCACAGGCTCCGGACGCACAGGCCCAGCAGCCATGGCTTCACGGGCCCAGCTGCTCCGCGCATGCGGGATCTTCCCAGACCGGGGCACGAACCCGTATCTCCTGCATCGACAGGCGGACTCGCAACCACTGCGCCACCAGGGAAGCCCTGAAAACATTTTTTGATATAACATTTTTAGTTATTACATAAGTATCACACCATAGGAATTTTAGAAACTACAAATATCTATAATAATAAAATAGTCACAATTCTGAGATAACTGGTCTTAATTTTATGCATATGTTTTTGTATAAAATATGAATATAGATTTAAAAAATATGTATATGTGGAAATTTATATTTAGAAAAAAATATTTATTGCTCTGAGTTTACATATTGTCAGATTTATATCAGGGGAATGAGGAACTAAATTTCGGAAATACCTTTGTGATGCCTGTGAGTGTAAATGAGAAACATTCCTCATCTAAGAGGCAAGTCATAATAAGAATATGCAAAAGCAAAAAATAGAGAAAAAAATGTAAAACAAACCTCAATTATTTACTCTACAAAGAACAAGAATAGGATTTGGTAGACTAAAATCTGAGGTAGCACTGGAAAAAGAAAATGAATAAACTTGGGTTAATCTGTGGTCTAAGAATGACACAGACAATGAAAATATTGCCTGTGGCAAATAATTACTAATGGACTTTACTGCAGTTGTTTCTAATACTCAGTTTCAAGTTGTTTGCTACAGTGCATTCAACCTCTGTTATCTCAAATCCACTGGTATTGGGTTGGCCAAAAAATGCCTTTGAGTTTTAAGTAAAAATAACAGACACATCTTTCATTTTCACTAAGAACTTAATTGAACAACATATTCACCCTTTTGTTCCACTACCTTCTGCCATTTTTCAGGCAAATTCATAATTCCATCTTCCCAAAATTTTTCATCTTTTTGAGCAAAGAACTGTTCCAGGTGCCTTTTACAGTCTTCCAGGGAATGAAAATTTTTTCCATTAAGAGAATTTTGTAAAGACAGAAATAAATGGAAATCCAAAGTTTCGATGTCTGGTGAATACGGCGGATGAATCAGAACTTCCTAGCCAAGCTGTAACAGTTTTTTTCTGGTCATCAAAGAAACATGTGGTCTTGCATTATCCTGATGGAAGATTATGCATTTTCTGTTGATTAATTCTGGATGCTTTTCGTTGAGTGCTGCTTTCAGTTATTCTAACTGGGAGCAGTACTTGATGGAATTAATCATTTGGTTTTCTGGCAGAAGCTCATAATTGAAGACTGCCTTACAATCCCACCATATACACATCACCTTCTTTGGAAGAAGACCGACCTTTGGTGTGGTTGGTGGTGGTTCATTTCACCTGCCCCATGATCTCTTCCATTCCATGTTATTGCACAGTAACCACTTTTCATCACCCGTCACAATTTGTTTTAAAAATGGAACGTTTTCTTTACGTTTCAGTAGAGAATCGCATGCAGAAATATGGTCAAGAAGGTTTTTTTCACTTAACTTATGTGGCACCCAAACATCAAAGCAATTCAAATAACCAAGCTGGTGCAAATGATTTTCAACACTTAATTTGGGTATTTTGAGTATGCTGGCTCTCTCCCACATGGTATAATGTTGATTCTTTTCAATTAATATCTCAATATGATTGCTATCAACTTCACCTGGTCTATCTGACCATGGAGCATCGTCCAGCAAGGAATCTCCAGCACAAAACTTCACAAACCACTTTTGACACATTCAATCAGTCACAGCACCTTCCCCATACACTGCACACACCTTTTTGTTTTTTTTTTTTTTTGCATTTCAGTTGCACTTGTACCTTTCTTGAAATAATAAAGCATAATATGCCAAAAATGTTGCTTTTTTCTTCCATCTTCAATATTAAAATGGCTATACAAAAGTTTACCAATTTTGATGTCTTTTTTTAAATGCACACTGATATGACAGCTGTCACATACAATCTAACAAAATTGTTTTGAATGAAGTTAAAGACAACAAAGTGCTACTAGAGCCATCTTATGGAAAAGAAACAAACTTTTGGCCAACCCGATAAATAGTTCCTTCAATATGTATTTATTGATCACCTACTTTATACCCAAACTCTGTTAGCTATAAAGTGGTGAGTGAAAGCACATGAGGACCCTACTTTCATGAAGTTTCACTCAACTGCAAGAGACAGACCTTAACCACAAAATTATGCAAACAAACAGAATAACCCTCAGTAATATTGCAAAGAGGAGATAGAACAGCTCTGAGACCACATGACAGAGGATTTGATCTATAGTAAGCGTGAGCTTTGAGGAAGAAGAAGGAAGAAGCCATATTTTCCAGACAGGGATGATGTGATGTAGGAAAATGACAGGGCACAGTGTCATGTAGAGCAGGGAATAACAAGCTGTGAGCAGATTGTTGGGATGTCTACTTGCTACAATCAGGTCAGTAGAGTAGGTTGCAGGTTCTGACAGTGGTAAGATCTGCTCCTCCCTACTGATCACTCTGCAATCTGTCCTTATCTCTGGCTTCTGCTCTGATAGAATGCAGGTGGATAATCGGGCTTTGAGAGAAGATGGGAAGCTTTCACTTACTAACCCACTGGACTTCCCTTTGGTTCCCAGTGAAATATATTGGTTTATGCTCCATTTTTCTCAATTCATTCCGCATTTTTTTGAAAAATATTCTTTAAATTTCAGACAGCTGGAAGGGCATTTTCTAGTTTCCAGTGATGATATAGATTCCTTTTTATATTATTTCAAAGTGAAATTTAGATATCCAAGGGAGTCAACTGTCTCCTCCCAGAAGCACCACTCTTTACACTTGATTTTTTAAAGCAATTAAAATGAAAACATTTATAAAGAATTCTTGAGCTCAGGGAATGAGAGCAATAATAAAAGCAGGGGAGCAGGGAAATAAATCGATTTTGAGAACCAATCCAAACTTGAAGAAGATTGTCCTTTAAATTTAGAGGACATTCTAAATAAAAAAAACTTACAAAAAAAAAGAGAGAGAGAGAGAGAAAGATGTCTCCACAAATAATTGATTACTTTCCTTGTCAGGGAAACAAAAATGATAATGTCAAAGGAGTGGAAGCTATTAAAGTCCCATAACTGTTTGTAAAGAGACGATAATAAGCCGTTATTGTCTTTGATAGTGATTTTGTTAGAAATTGGAAAAGGGAAACTTGGTATGAAGAAACATAATTGTCCCCATGGAATACAAAGCTCCAATTATAAGTCATCTAAAGATACAAAAAGTTCTCAAGGCACAAATGACAAACAGAAAAGTGCTTACTAATATACTACCTGTGGTTAATTTAAAAAAATCAGCATTTCTGTTGAGTGTGTCATGTTTGGCTCTGATAATCATAAAATCATCTGAAAGAGAGCAAATTCTCTGTGCAGATAATTTGAAATACATTTAAAAGATGTTGACTGCCTTTAGAACAATTGAAATTTCTTCCTTTTATACAGTACTTGGAAATTCCCAAGTAATGTATCATGAATATAGAATTTCTTTAAAATTTTTGAATTGCCTTGACATTATTTAATTTAAAAAATCTCTCATAGCACTATAATTCAATAGAATTCACTGTACTCAGGCGAGTCTGACTCCCCATGATCTTCTATATTCTTCCTTGATGTGGTCTCCTAAAGCAAGGCTAAGAAATTTCTTTATTCATTGGAAATTGCAGCAATCCACTCTACCATTGAAGCCTAGAAATAGAGGTGACTGCTTTTGCCTCTGATCACCCTTTCAGTGCTAATTTTAAAGACCCATAACATCACTCCTGGGAGAAAGACCAACATAACAATCATGGAGAAATTCAAAACCTAAAGTCATTTAATTCATAATTAATGTATAAAATTCTCTGACTCATACTGCAGTTTTGTTTCTGCATTTATTCCTCTTTACCACTTCGGACTCTGAGTTTAAATTCTAAATTCGACTGAGGAACTGTAATGGCTTGGGAACATATTCACAATAATACAGACCAATTAGCTGCCACCATTATATTCTTATCATAGTAATTTTCTAGTCGTTTTGTGTGAGAAGTTTTGATATGTTGTTTTTAATTTTTAAGACATTATCAGGGAGATCTAAACTAGTTGAAGAAATAATACTGGTAGAATCTGACTTGCCATTTTTATCTTAAGTCTGATTAAGCTGTACTTCAAATATTCAGATTTCATTTTTTAATTTCTTTTTAAATTTTATACTGGGTTATCCTTCTCCAAATTTTTAAGTAATCATTTAGTGCACCAGAAAATCATAGATTTTGTAAACATAAGAGTTTTGCCAGAAGCACCAAACGTTATGACAAGTCCTTAAAATATATATTTTGGTATTATCACTGTTAACTGCATTATGAATCCTCTTATTACACCTTATTATACTAGAAGAAGATCTATATCTTTGGCATATAAACTTGAATTTTGCCCAATACTTCATTCTTTTTCAACAAATATTTCATGAGCACAAATATTTACTGAATAGTATTCTAGAAGCTGGTGAGCTGTATTAATAGACAAATATCCCAACAACCCCAGGATGCTTAGATTTGTGCCTTGCACACATGGACTATATGTTTTATAACTACTTGCATTATTTTCTATGAATGAATATAAGCAGAAATGATGTTTAGAAAAATTTCTGTAGACAACTACAACCTTCCTAATAAATATCTAATCAACAGAATCTGAGCAAATGTCATGAGATAGTAGCAGACAGTTTATAACAAAATCAAGGCAACCAAATTTAACCAGACAGGAAATTTAATAATTGATTTGAAGTCTCTGATACAATTTGGTGTTAAAATATTTTAGTGTGTCCTATATTTTAAACACAGGTTAAAGTAATTATATTTGAAAATTTTAATTAAATGTTTACAAATCCAGAAGCACATTTGAGAAAACCTATTATAGGTAAATATTCCCTACTCCAAATGAAGTAGACATAAAGATCATCTTTGGTCTGGTGTAGCTAAATCTCCAGCTCACAGGCCTCCAAAAACGGCTTATTATAAAGTGTTTCAACATTCTCTCCAATACTGGTTGCATTAGTCTCTCTACAAAACGAATGTGTGCCCATCCTTATGCACACCTATGATAACTTACTCTTTTCTTTAACAGCAATCTATTCCACTTTTAAAATTATTTTCTAGCTTTAGGTAGATCTTTCAAAACGATTCTAAGCAATTTATGAATTCCCTTGTTTTCTTCAGTTTATTGGAGAAATCTTCATTTTTAAAAAGTCTTACAATAAATATTTGCTGTTTTGGGCTTCTAAAGATATCTATTATTTATATTCTGATAATTCATGTCCTATTTGTTTTTATCTGAAATGTCCATTTAAATTTTTCTAACACCTTCAGCATCAATTAATTTAAGGATATTGTTTTAATGCATTAAGAAGAAAAAATGCTGTAGAAACAGTCTGTATATTAAAATGTAACAAATTATAGAGCAAACCATTGTAATTACTATATAAAATAAGATATATAAAATCCGAAATATAATTTATCACAATAGTGTAAATGATTTAAGTACCCTAGACCTATTAAACTGAGATATTGGGTGAAGATAAAGTGTGCAAACATATTTTTATGTGTTCATACATATAAATTTTTTTTTGCTAAAATCACATTTAAAACAAAGGAATTCAGAAGAGTAAAAAAAACATATATACATGTGGGAAAAACAAAAGTTTCCACTTGGAATGAAAGATTACCTCTAATGTGTCCCCAAGTCCTATCATGCAATTTATTGGCTCTAGTTAGTGTTTTTGGATATTTACAATAATATCTCACAACAAAGTTATGTTTTTTGAAAAACCTTAGTAGGTAATGCTTTTTTTTTTTCTTGTCAAATCAGTTGAAACATCATAAATGTGATTTTCTTCTACTATTGACCCAATGCAGTTATCTCTCCATCATCAGGTGAGCAAGGTTATTGAGTAATTTTTAAGAAAAATATTATTAATACCCAAAACCCTGAAAATCCCAGCATGAATGAGGAATACTTTTTAAATATAAATATTAAACATTACAAATGAATTCCCCTTTCACAAAAAGTCAAATACTAATCAAAACAATTTTTTCACATATAAGTTTAAGACACAAAGTTAAAAATAAAAGCCAACATACATTTCATAGGAAAGATTTTTTCTTTGATAAAATATAACTGTTCCTAAATTTGTAAGAGAGTAAACTAATTAAGGAAAGGAACAGATCATAAAGGTACAGAAATAATAACAGAAGTATAAAACATAATGAATATGATCATATTTCTCTGTTCCTACACTGGCACAAAAACAGAAATATAGATCAATGGAAAAGGATAGAAAGCCCAGAGATAAACCTACACACCTATCATCAACTAACCTGTGACAAAAGAGGCAAGGATATACAATGGAGAAAAGACAGTCTCTTCAATAAGTGGTGCTGGGAAAACTGGACAGCTACATGTAAAAGAATGAAATTAGAACACTCCCTAACATGATACACAAAAATAAACTGAAAAATAGACCTAAATATAAGACTGGTCCCTATAAAACTCTTAGAGGAAAACATAGGAAGAACACTCTGTGACATAAATCACAGAAAGATCCTTTATGATCCACCTCCTAGAGTAATGGAAATAAAAACAAAAATAAACAAATGGAACCTAATGAAACTTAAAAGCATTTGCACAGCAAAGGAAACCATAAACAAGATGAAAAGACAATCCTCAGAATGGGAAAAAAATATTTGCAAACTAATCAAAGGAAAAAAGATTAATCTCCAAAAGATATAAACAGCTCAGACAGCTCAATATTAAAAACAAACAAACAACCTAATCCAAAAATGGGCAGAAGACCTAAATAGATATTTCTCCAAAGAAGACATAAAGATGACCAAGAAGCACATGAAAAGCTGCTCAACATTATTAATTATTTGAGAAATGCAAATCAAAACTACACCAGTTAAAATGGGCAGCATCAGAAAATCTACAAACTACAAATGCTGGAGAGGGTGTGGAGAAAAGGGTACCCTCTTGCACTATTGGTGGGAATGTAAATTGTTACAGCCACTATGGAGAACAGTATAGAGGTTCCTTAAAAAACTAAAAATAGAATTACCATATGACCCAGCAATCCCACTACTGGGCATATACCCAGAGAAAAACATAATTCAAAAAGACACATGCACCCCAATGTTCATTGCAGCACTATTTGCAATAGCCAGGTCATGGAAACAACCTAAATGCTCATCGACAGATGAATGGATACAGGAGACGTGGTACATATGTATAATGGAATATTACTCATCCATAAAAAGGAATGAAATTGGGTCATTTGTAGAGACATGGTTGGATCTAGAGACTGTCATACAGAGTGAAGTAAGTCAGAAAGAGAAAAACAAATATCGTATACTAACACATATGTGTGGAACCTAGAAAAATGGTACAGATGAAGCAGTTTGCAGGACAGAAATAGAGGCACAGATATAGAGGACAAACGTATGGACACCAATGGGGGAAAGTGGTGGGGCGGAGTGGTGGTGTAATGAATTGGGAGATTGAGATTGACATGTATACACTAATATGTATAAAATTGATAACTAATAAGGACCTGCTGTATAAAAAAATAAATAAAATAAAATTCAGAAAAAAAAAACTGGTCCATTTAGGCCCATTGCTCTAATATTCCACGTAGTTTAATATTTGGTTAGATTTTTACATGTTAAACACATATTATTACTACTAGATACATTAGATAAGCCATCACTGGTTGATTAACCTCCTCTGGATGCTTCACACTTCTGCTGTGGTCTTATTTGAATGTGAAACACCTAAGCAGTGAACTAAGTTCTTACTTTAATGCATACTTAAATGAAAAAGACAATCAGAAATAACATTTTTATTCCTTTTCTGATACTTTCCAGACTGTGTTACTAAGATATCTTTTTCAAAGCCAGTCCACTGAGTATTTGGTAAAACAGAGTGAGCGAAGACACAGTTGCTAGGGCAAGATAAGTTATATCAGGTATCAGTTATGATGGAAATAATAAGAGAAGCTATTTCTCCTCAGACTCTTAATGCATATTTTGGGGAAAAAAGTAAAGTAAATTCTTGAAAATATTTTTATAAGAAGATTTAATGGCCCACAAATATAATAAAATATTTTCAGTCAATAGGTAAATATAAATATATACATAAACACATATATACACAAATATACACATTAGTGTGCATATATATATACACAAATATAAAATTTATTTAACATATAAACACACTTATAAAATTTTAATCATTTATACTGTCCCCCTTTCACTTTAAAAATTATCTAGATGTGAAAATTAACTGATTTAGTAATCTTATTTATAATTAAACATGGAATTGTGTTCTATGAGATGTATATTTTACTACATTTTTTCTGTATCTAAATAAAAACTAAAGACATCCTGGGCTGTGGAAAGATGACAGAGGAGTAAGACGCGGAGATCACCTTCCTCCCCACAAATACACCAGAAATACATCTACATGTGGAACAACTCCTAAGGAACACCTACTGAATGCTGGCAGAAGACCTCAGACCTCCCAAAAGGCAAGAAACTCCCCACGTATCTGGGTAGGGCAAAAGAAAAAATTAATTAAAAACAGAGACAAAAGAATAGGGACGGCACCTGCCCCAGTGGGAGGGAGCTGTGAAGGGGGAAAGGTCTCCACACACTAGGAAGCCCCTTCGCGGGCAGAGATTGCGGGAGGCGGAGCGGGGAGCTTCGGAGCTGCGGAGGAGAGCACAGCAACAGGGGCGCGGAGGGCAAAGCGGGGAGATTCCCGCACAGAGGATCGGGGCCGACCGGCACTCACCAGCCCGAGAGGCTTGTGTGCTCACCCGCCGGGGCGGGCGGGGCTGCGAGCCGAGGCTTGGGTTTCGGTCGGAGCGCAGGGAGAGGACTGGGGGTGGCGGCTTGAACATAGCTCGAAGGGGTTAGTGCGCCTCGGCTAGCCGGGAGGGAGTCCGGGGAAAAGTCTGCACCTGCTGAGGAGGCAAGAGATTTTTCTTCCCTCTTTGTTTCCTGGTGCGCGAGGAGAGGGGTTTTAAGAGCGCTGCCTAAAGGAACTCCAGAAACGGGCGCGAGCCGCGGCTAAAAGCTCGGACACCAGAGATGGGTGCGAGCCGCGGCTAACAGCTCAGACCCCAGAGACGGGCACGAGCCGCGGCTAAAGGCACGGACCTCAGAGACCGGCGCGAGCCGTGGCTGAAAGCTCGGACCCCATAGACGGGCACGAGCTGCGGCTAAAAGCGCGGACCCCAGAGACGGGCGGGAGATGCTAAGGCTGCTGCTGCCACCAGCAAGGGGCCTGTGTGCGAGCACAGGTCACTATCCACATCCCTCTTACGGGGAGCCTGTGCAGCCCTCCACTGCCAGGTTCCCGGGATCCAGGGACAACTTCTCAGGGAGAACACACGGCGGGCCTCAGGCGGGTGCAATGTCACGCCGACTTCTGCCGCCGCAGGCCCGCCCCGCACTCCGTGCGCCTCCCTCCCCCCGGCCTGAGTGCGCCAGAGCCCCCGAGTCAGCGGCTCCTTTAACCCCGTCCTGTCTGAGCAAAAAACAGACGCCCTCCAGCGACCTACACGCAGAGGAAGGGCCACATCCAAAGCTGAGCCCCTGTGAGCTGTGAGAACAAAGAAGAGAAAGGGAAATCTCTCTCAGCAGCCTCAGAAACAGCGGATTAAAGATCCACAATCAACTTGATGTACCCTGCCTCTGTGGAATACATGAATAGACAGCGAATCATCCCAAATTGAGGAGGAGGACTTCTAGAGCAAGATCTATGATTTTTTCCCCTTTTCCTCTTTTTGTGAATGTGTATGTGTATGCTTCTGTGTGAGATCTTGTCTGTATAGATTTGCTTCCACCATTTGTCTTAGCGTTCTATCCCTCCATTTTATTTTAAATTTTTTTCTTAATAATTAATTTTAATTTAAATAACTCTATTATACTTTACCTTCTTTCTATCTTTCCTTCCTTCCTTCCCTTTTTGAGACAACGAATCGTCCCAAATTGAGGAGGTGGACTTGGAGAGCAAGTTTTATGATTTTTTCCACTTTACCTCTTTTTGTGAGGGTATATGTGTATGCTTCTATGTAAGATTTTGTCTCTATAACTTTGCTTCCACCATTTGTCCTAAGGTTCTATCCTTCCCTTTTTTTTTTCCTCTAAATAATTATTTTTTTAATTCAATAACTTTATTATACTTTATTTTATTTTACTGTATCTTCTTTCTTTCTGTATTTTTTCCTTCCTTCCCTCATTCCTTCCTTCCTTCCCTCCTCCCTCCCTCCCTCCTTTCTTTCCTTCTTGCCTTCTTCCTTTCTTTTCTTCTTTCTTTCTTTCTTCCTTCCCTCCTTCCTTCCTTCCCTCCTCTCTTTCTTTCTTTCTTTCTTTCTTTCCTATTTCCTCCTACTTCTACTAATTCTCTCTACTTTCTCTCCCTTTTATTCTGAGCCGAGTGGATGAAAGGCTCTTGCTGCTCCAGCCAGGAGTCAGGACTCTGCCTCTGAGGTGGGAGAGCCAACTTCAGAACACTCGTCAAGAAGAGACCTCCCAGCCCCACATAATATCAAACGGCGAAAATCTCCCAGAGATCTCCATCTCAACACCAGCACCCAGCTTCACTCAACGACCAGCAAGCTACAGTGCTGGACAACCTATGCCAACCATATAGCAAAACAGGAACACAACCCCACCCACTAGCAGAGAGGCTGCCTAAAATCATAATAAGTCCACAGACACCCCAAAACACACCACCAGACGTGGACCTGCCCACTAGAGAGACAAGATCTAGCCTCATACACCACAACACAGCCACTAGTCCCCTCCACCAGGAAGCCTACACAACCCACTGAACCAACCTTAGCCACTGGAGACAGACATCAAAAACAACGGGAGCTACGAACTTGCAGCCTGCAAAAAGGTGAACCCAATCACAGTAAGATAAGCAAAATGAGAAGACAGAAAAACACACAGCAGATGAAGGAGCAAGATAAAAACCCACCAGACCTAACAAATGAAGAGGAAATAGGCAGTCTACCTGAAAAAGAGTTCAGAATAATGATAGTAAAGATGATCCAAAATCTTGGAAATAGAATGGACAAAATGCAAGAAGCAGTTAACAAGGACCTAGAAGAAATAAAGATGAAACAGACAATGATGAACAACACAATAAATGAAATGAAAAATACTCTAGATGGGATCAATAGCAGAATAAATGAGGCAGAAGAACGGATAAGTGACCTGGAAGATAAAATAGTGGAAATAACTACTGCAGAGCAGAATAAATAAAAAAGAATGAAAAGAACTGAGGACAGTCTCAGAGACCTCTGGGACAACATTAAACGCACCAACATTTGAATTATAGGGGTTCCAGAAGAAGAAGAGGAAAAGAAAGGGACTGAGGAAGTATTTGAAGAGACTATAGTTGAAAACTTCCCTAATATGGGAAAGGAAATCGTTAATCAAGTCCAGGAAGCACAGAGAGTCCCACACAAGATAAATTCAAGGAGAAATATGCCAAGACACATATTAATCAAACTGTCGAAAACTAAATACAAAGAAAGCATATTAAAAGCAGCAAGGGAAAAACAACAAGTAACCCACAAGGGAACCCCCGTAAGGTTAACATCTGATCTCTCAGCAGAAACTCTACAAGCCAGAAGGGAGTGGCAGGACATACTGAAAGTGATGAAGGAGAAAAACCTGCAACCAAGATTACTCTACCCAGCAAGGATCTCATTCAGATTTGATGGAGAAATTAAAACCTTTACAGACAAGCAAAAGCTGAGAGAGTTCAGCACCACCAGACCAGCTTACAACAAATGCCATAGGAACTTTTCTAGACAAAAACACAAGAGAAGGAAAAGTCCTATAATAACGAACCCAAAACAATTTAGAAAATGGGAATAGGAAAACACATATCGATAATTACTTTAAATGTAAATGGAATAAATGCTCCCACCAAAAGACACAGATTGGCTGAATGGATACAAAAACAAGACCCATAGATATTCTGTCGACAATATACCCACTTCAGACCTAGAGACACAAACAGGCTGAAAGTAAGGGGATGGAAAAAGATATTCCATGCAAATGGAAACCAAAAGAAAGCTGGAGTAGCAATTCTCATATCAGACAAAATAGACTTTAAAATAAGGGCTATCAGAAGAGACAAAGAAGGACACTGCATAATGATTAAGGGATTGATCCAAGAAGAAGATATAACAATTGTAAATATTTATGCACCCAACATAGGAGCACCTCAATACATAAGGCAAAAACTAACAGCCATAAAAGGGGAAATCGACATTAATGCATTCATAGTAGGGGACTTCAACACCCCACTTTCACCAATGGACAGATCATCCAAAATGAAAATAAATAAGGAAACACAAGCTTTAAATGGTACATTAAACAAGATGGACTTAATTGATATTTATAGGACACTCCATCCAAAAACAACAAAATACACATTTTTCTCAAGTGCTCATGGAACATTCTCCAGGATAGATCATATCTTGGGTCACAAATCAAGCCTTGGTAAATTTAAGAAAATTGAAATTGTATCAAGTATCTTTTCCAACCACAACGCCATGAGACTAGATATCAATTATAGGAAAAGATCTGTAAAAAATACAAACACGTGGAGGCTAAAGGAAACACTACTTAATAACGAGGTGATCACTGAAGAAATCAAAGAGGAAATTAAAAAATACCTAGAAACAAATGACAATGGAGATACAACGACCCAAAACCTATGGGATGCAACAAAAGCAGTTCTAAGAGGGAAGTTTATAGCAATACAAGCCCACCTTAAGAAGCAGAAAACATCTTGAATAAACAACCTAACCTTGCACCTCAAGCAATTAGAGAAAGAAGAACAAAAAAACCCCAGAGTTAGCAGAAGGAAAGAAATCATAAACATCAGATCAGAAATAAATGAAAAAGAAATGAAGGAAACAATAGCAAAGATCAATAAAACTAAAAGCTGGTTCTTTGAGAAGATAAACAAAATAGATAAACCATTAGCCAGACTCATCAAGAAAAAGAGGGAAAAGACTCAAATCAATAGAATTAGAAACGAAAAAGGGGAAGTAACAGCTGACAATGCAGAAATAAAAATGATCATGAGGGATTACTACAAGCAACTCTATGCCAATAAAATGGACAATCTGGAAGAAATGGGCAAATTCTTAGAAATGCACAAACTACCAAGACTGAATCAGGGAGAAATAGAAAATATGAACAGACCAATCACAAACACTGAAATTGAAACTGTGATTAAAAATCTTCCAACAAACAAAAGCCCAGGACCAGATGGCTTCACAGGAGAATTCTAGCAAACATTTAGAGAAGAGCTAACACCTATCCTTCTCAAACTCTTCCAAAATATATCAGAGGGAGGAACACTCCCAAATTCCTTCTACGAGGTCCCCATCACCTTGGTAGCAAAACCAGACAATGATGTCACAAAGAAAGAAAACTACAGGCCAATATCACTGATGAACATAGATGCAAAAATCCTCAACAAAATACTAGCAAACAGAATCCAACAGCACATTAAAAGGATCATACACCATGATCAAGTGGGGTTTATTCCAGGAATGCAAGGATTCTTCAATATACGCAAATCTATCAATGTGATTAACCATATTAACAAATTGAAGGAGAAAAACCATATGATCATCTCAATAGATGCAGAGAAAGCTTTTGACAAAATTCAACACCCATTTATGATAAAAACCCTGCAGAAAGTAGGTGTAGAGGGAACTTTCCTCAATATAATAAAGGCCGTATATGACAAGCCCACAGCCAACATCATCCTCAATGGCGAAAAACTGAAAGCATTTCCACTAAGGTCAGGAACAAGACAAGGTTGCCCACTCTCACCACTCTTATTCAACATAGTTTTGGAAGTTTTAGCCACAGCAATCAGAGAAGAAAAGGAAATAAAAGGAATCCAAATCGGAAAAGAAGAAGTAAAGCTGTCACTGTTTGCAGATGACATGATACTATACATAGAGAATCCTAAAGATGCTACCAGAAAACTACTAGAGCTAATCAATGAATTTGGTAAAGTAGCAGGATACAAAATTAATGCACAGAAATCTCTGGCATTCCTATATACTAGTGATAAAAAAATTTGAAAGTGAAATCAAGAAAACACTCCCATTTACCATTGCAACAAAAAGAATAAAATATCTAGGAATAAACCTACCTAAGGAGACAAAAGAGCTGTAGGCAGAAAATTATAAACACTGATGAAAGAAATTAAAGATGAGACAAATAGATGGAGAGATATACCATGTTCTTGGATTGGAAGAATCAACATTGTGAAAATGACTCTACTACCCAAAGCAATCTACAGATTCAATGCAATCCCTACCAAACTACCACTGGCATTTTTCACAGAACTAGAACAAAAAGTTTCACAATTTGTATGGAAACAGAAAAGACCCCGTGTAGCCAAAGCAATCTTGAGAACAAAAAATGGAGCTGGAGGAATCAGGCTGCCTGACTTCAGACTATACTACAAAGCTACAGTAATCAAGGCAGTATGGTACTGGCACAAAAACAGAA
Source organism: Lipotes vexillifer (assembly GCF_000442215.2). NCBI lineage: Eukaryota > Metazoa > Chordata > Mammalia > Artiodactyla > Lipotidae > Lipotes > Lipotes vexillifer. The sequence continues at coordinate 154,122 of NW_006771194.1, forward strand.
ACATAGATCAATGGAATAGGATAGAAAGCCCAGAGATAAACCCACGCATATATGGACACCTTATCTTTGATAAAGGTGGCAGGAACGTACAGTGGAGAAAGGACAGCCTCTTCAATAAGTGGTGCTGGGAAAACTGGACAGGTACATGTAAAAGTATGAGATTAGATCACTCCCTAATACCATACACAAAAATAAGCTCAAAATGGATTAAAGACCTAAATGTAAGGCCAGAAACTATCAAACTCTTAGAGGAAAACATAGGCAGAACACTCTATGACATAAATCACAGCAGTATCTTTCTTGATCCATCTCATAGAGTAATGGAGATAAAAACAAATATAAACAAATGGGACCTAATGAAACTTCAAAGCTTTTGCACAGCAAAGGAAACCATAAACAAGACCAAAAGACAAGCCTCAGAATGGGAGAAAATATTTGCAAATGAATCAACTGACAAAGGATTAATCTCCAAAATTTACAGGCAGCTCATGCAGTTCAATAACAAAAAATAAACAACCCAATCCAAAAATGGGCAGAAGACCTAAATAGACATTTCTCCAAAGAAGATATACAGATTACCAACAAACACATGAAAGAATGCTCAATATCATTAATCATTAGAGAAATGCAAATCAAAACTACAATGAGATATCATCTCACACCAGTCAGAATGGCCATCATCAAAAATCTAGAAACAATAAATGCTGGAGAGGGTGTGGAGAAAAGGGAACACTCTTGCACTGCTGGTGGGAACGTGAATTGGTTCAGCCACTATGGAGAACACTATGGAGAACAGTATGTAGTTAAAAAACTACAAATAGAACTAACATACGACCCAGCAATCCCACTACTAGGCATATACCCTGAGGAAACCAGAATTCAAAAAGAGTCCAAAATGTTCATTGCAGCTCTATTTACAATAGCCCGGAGATGGAAACAACCTAAGTGCCCGTCGTCGGATGAATGGATAAAGAAGATGTGGCACATATATACAATGGAATATTACTCAGCCATAAAAAGAAACGAAATTGAGCTATTTGTAATGAGGTGGATAGATCTAGAGTCTGTCATACAGAGTGAAGTAAGTCAGAAAGAGAAGGACAAATACCGTATGCTAACACATATATATGGAATTTAAGAAAAAAAAATGTTATGAAGAACCTAGGGGTAAAACAGGAATAAAGACAGAGACCTACTGGAGAACAGACTTGAGGATATGGGGAGGGGGAAGGGTGAGGTGTGTTAGGGCGAGAGAGAGACATGGACATATATATACTAACAAACGTAAGGTAGATAGCCTGTGGGAAGCAGCTGCATGGCACAGGGATACCGGCTCGGTTCTCTTTGGCTGCCTGGAGGGGTGGGATAGGGAGGGTGGGAGGGAGGGAGACAAAGATGGAAGAGATATGGGAACATATATATATGTATAACTGACTCACTCTGTTATAAAGCAGAAACTAACACACCATTGTAAAGCAATTATACCCCAATAAAGATGTTAAAAAAAAAAAAAAAACTAAAGACATCCTAATCAAGTCAATAAGTGGTAACTGGATACATTAGATGTCTTATATGGAACAACAACAACAACAAAAGTACATATTCTTCAGTCTGTAGAATTTCTGAGCCCAATGTAATTCACAATTATTTTAGTTTTTTATATTATATTATTTGAAATGGATGTTTTCTTATTCTCTGTCGCTAGCAGAAACATAAATTTACTGAATTACAATGAGAATCTTTAAATTATTAGATTTGGTCTCAAACTGAAATAGAGAAAATTTAGAGATGAAATGATAAGAGGGAAAATTAAATGAGGAGCCAATTCAGTGATTCTATGAATTAAGATCAGTGATAAAAGTAATAAAGGATGGTGGCTACATCTGCTATGAGAAATGGAAAACCTACTTCCTTAACTCATGCTGGTTTGGAGCACAAATTTACACAACATTGTAGAAATATTCAAGTGAAGAAATAATTTTTCCCCTAGGCTTTGGATTCTGATGGAACATTTATTATACATATACTCAAAAGAACTTTGGACTGGAGGAAAAAAATCAAATCCATGTACATAAGTGGACAAACATTTCAATATGATCAATACAAATATACCCTATATATTCAGCCTAGACATCGTAAGGTAGAAGAAAAATAAATCTAATTATAAATTGAATTTTGAAGTAATTGGGAGAATGGGTTCAAGAGTGAAAAAATTAAACAAGAAAAAATGACACATGTTATGTGTGTAAATGAATTATGTAAAGATTCCCCCAAGCAATAAGCATGTCCTTTGCCCAGATCTTAGTTTCTAATACCATTTTCCAATAAAGGGAAATAGGATACCTTGGAGAAATAACTGTTTCTAAGGTTTGTACAGGAAATATACAAGATGAGCCTGAAGTATCTTCTATTGCCAGCAAAAAAGTGCAAAACAAATAAATATAGAAACTAACAAAACAAAACACATACACGTATACCACCACTACCACCACCATTACCACCACCACTAACAACAAAGGTGCTACTAAACGCAGGTTCAGCTGCTAACCACTCAAAAGCCAGTTCTTGAGAGAAAACTGTTGGTTGGAAAAGGAAAGGTTGCTTTATTCAGGAGCCAGCAACCAGGGGGAGAAGGCAGACTCATGTGCTAGAACCAAATCCAAAGACTCTGTTTAGCCATGAAAGCTTTTAAAAGGAAAAAGGGGAAGCTAGTCTCAGATAAACATCTGGGGATGGGTCAGAATCTTCAACTTTCACTGTGTGCAGACTCAGTGAGTCCTTGTGATCTTTCTTTAGATGCTATCTTGTTCACACAGTTTGCTCACAGAACAGGGAAGCTGAGGAAACAAATCTAGTCATCCATTAATTCTTTAGTCTTCATTTATACTTCTTTAATCTAAGAAGAGAATCAATTGGTTAGGCAAGGCATCGTGTGATCAAAAGATTTGAAAGGTGTGCTTGGGCTGGAGGTTAGTGAAGCATAGGGACACCTGTTGTAAACGTTAAGTTAAAATACAGCTGCTTAAGGACTTCCCTGCTGACACAGTGGTTAAGAATCTCCCTGCCAATGCAGTGGACATGGGTTCGATCCCTGGTCTGGGAAGATCCCACATGCCGCGGAGCAACTAAGCCTGTGTGCCACAAGTACTGAGACTGTGCTCTAGAGTTTGTGAGCCACAACTACTGAAGCCCACCTGCATAGAGCCTGTGCTCTGTAACAAAGGAAGCCACCACAATTAGACACTCTCTTGTCACCACTAGAGAAAGCCTGTGCACAGCAACAAAGACCCAATACAGGCAAAAATTAATCAATTAATTAATTGATTTTAAAAAAATGTTGTCTTTGTTGTAGGTTTACAGTATTTTGTTCAATTGTACCCATACATATATGTATTTGTCCTTGGTTTCATTAAAAATTATGTATATAGCTGCTCAAGTGACAAGACAAAGGGTCCCCTGCAAAGAGCTGCTCTCTGCAAAGAGCTGCTTTCTGCAAAGAGCTGCTTTCTGCAAAGAGCTGCTTCCTGCAAAGAGCTGCTTACAAATCTCCATTGTCAGACATCATTCCTTTTCTATGGGATTAGGGGCAAAGGTCTGTCCTCTGTAACTGCTTTATGCTGAGAAGGGGAGTTGAGGTCTTAGAGTGGACGATGTTGACATGGGTCTGTAGCATCCCTTTGCTGATAATTTTAGTTGCTTGCTTACATATACAGGCAGAATAAGCCACAATTATGTTGATACCCACCTGGGTACAGAAATTATGAGCAATAGTGTTAATCTCATTCTCTTTAGGTCCGTTCTTGGAATTGTGCTAGCCATAGATTCGGAACTGCTCAAGATGGAGAAGCTTATTTCATGCTACAATCTGGTCATCATGCAGTTAGTTTTCTTCCCTCTGGTGGCAGTTATAGTATCCATAAAACAACTCAGCAATGTGCATCAGACACTGTTATCTATGTCCTTTAGGGAGAAACTAAAGTTTCTGTGACTCTGCTGTCCTAATCATTAACTGTTTGAGCCTGCACTTTTATAACTCAAGGGAGGCCTGTGAGACTTCGGCATTTCTATAAACAAGATGCGGGGACATGGAAGGGCCTTTGTACTTGGGAGTGCCCCACAGGGCTCAGTTCAAAGGGGGTGTGTCAAAGAAACAACTAGATTCAAATGAAAGCTGGAAAAATTCGAGCAAAAAATAATAATAAAGTAGCATTTGATTATAATCTAAATGATAAAATAAATGTCCAGGAATCCAAACTGATAAAAACAATGCATGAATAAATAAAGAACAAGCCTGGACAAAATTCTCATTCTGAAGAACTCTGTATAATTTATGAAGATAATCTGTCCTAGAAGAGATAGAAAAAACTCCCACTTAAGCAGTTTGATCTTCACAATGACTTTCCTCCAAAGAGTACACAGTATGCAAGGAGGGTGAAGGAAAATTTTACAACGTTACACAGAAATCTGACAAACACTACCTCAGCCAGGTAAGCAAGGTCATTAACAGTGATAAGTCATGCTGATTGCATGTATCCAGGATATGATGTAATGAGAATTGCACTTTACCTCTGTGGTCTTCCTTTCAAAACCCTTTCCTAACCTCAGTGGTCTAATCATGGGAAAAAAAAAAAAATCAGACAAGCCCAAATTAAGGGACATTCTATAAAAATATTTGACCAGTATTCCTCAAAACTGTCAAGGTCATCAAATCAAGAAAAGTCTATTAATAGCCTGAGGGGACTAAATATAATGTGGTAACAACAACAACAGCAAAAATGAGCATTAGGCAAAATTTTAGAATATATAAAGATATAGGTGGGTTAACAATAATATGTCAAAATTGGTTTTATTTGCACTCTTATTTATGACAAATGTACTATACTGATGTAAGATATTGACAATAGAGAGTACTAGGTGTGGGATATTTGAAAATTAACTCCCCATTTCTGTAAATCTGAAACTATTCTACAATTTTTAAATTACTTAAAAACTTTTTGAATATTACTTGAAAGAAACACAATATTTTTGTAGTATTTCAAATAGTTACAATTTCCCCCTATAACTGTCTACACATGTATATATTTTTATCTTCCCTCTTTAAATGTATATATATTTGTATATATATTGACATACATCTGTAACATCAAAAATGGAATAATACTACATGCATAATGCTAGGTAAATAACATTTTATTTTTTAAATAGGCACCATTCTTTTTTGTATCTCAAATCTTCAGAGATATTTTTTTCTTTAAAACTACTATGTAGAAAATAGATAAACAAAAAGGTCCTATAGATATCTTATTGAAGATATTGAACTATACTTAATATCTTATAAGACATAATGGAAAAGAAAAGCTACTGTATTTTATTTATATCCTGATATATATTTTTAATATTTATATAATAATCAATCTTGCAATTGTTTACATGTCACAGATTAGCAGACAGATTTTCTCTTTCATAATCAACATAAAGTACTGATGCATATTACAATATTATAATTAATTAAGTTGGATCAAACATTGTTCTTTTGTTAAGAATTTATCGGTACTAAACTCTTTAAGGTTTGTTTGCTTTGTTTTGTCTGATAATATATTTATTTATTTTATCACATTCTTAGTTGGTTACTTGGGTAACTGTATAATTTTCATTTTAAGTTACTTTTCTGTTTGCCTCAAGAATACTATTCCAATATCTTGCTCTCCTAGTTGCAGCTGCATATTGAATTGTCAGTCTAGTATTTATTCCTTTAAAAGCAAATTTTATGTCGTATTTTCTCTTGCCTTTGGTGTTTGTTTCATGACACTGTGTTGAGCTGGAAATTTATTCTAATTGTGGTTAATGGTGCTACTTGAATCTGAATATTCAAATCTTCAATAAGTTTGGAAATTTTCCAGGCATTTTTTTCTTTAAGTATTTCCTTTTCTTCCCCTCTCATCTTGTCTCTTTTAGAATTCCTATTAAGTTGATTGTAAATCTTTTCCTTTTAGCTTTTATATCATTTGACTTTTCTTTCATATTATTATTTTTTTGTTTGCCTGCATTCATTATCAACATTCTTTGGCTTTCTCATCCTCTCACAATTTTCTTTAGCTGCTGTTTAAACTACTGAGTTTTTCATTTAAATCACCATAGTTTTCATTTCTTCATTCTTTTACAACTCTGCATGGACCTTGGTCATAGTATTTCTTTTTCTCTTCAGTTTTTTACTTCTCTCTCTCATTTCTTCAAACATATGAAATACAAAGATATTATGTTATCTAAATATAATCTGTTCTTGAAAATATGTTGGTTAGTGAATTTCCAAAAAATGGGGGAGTTTACTCCTTATTTTAAAATTTTTAAAAATGTGATATATTTCAAACATACATAGTAACAGTGATATATATTTGTTATTGATAGTATCATTTAACTTGTCCCTTTCTCTCCTGTCCTTCACACTCTGTTGAACTCACTTTTCTCACCTTGATCAATAGAGATAATCTTCCAGAAATGTTTCCTCAGGGTGATATTTTGTACTTCTAGAAGAAAAGTGTTTTATTTATTTATTTATTTTTAGATGTTTCTGGAGCTCAAGTAATCTGAATAACACAACACTTTTTATGACCTTGTGGACTATTGGGAATTGTGCTTGATTAGTCATCCACAACTTAGAGACAACAAAAATTTCCTCCCAAACTTACCAATTGTTCTCATATCCACACACCAACATCTCCTCCTCTTTTTCTGCTCCTTTGAGAATTATTTGTTGGTGATTTCTAGCCTCTATTTCTTATAGCCATGTCAGTTCTCACTGATCCCCCCCTTTTTTTCCCTGCACTCAGTCCATATAGTGATGATTTAGGACTGTCCATTAGTTGCTGGTGGCTTGGCAACATCCATTTATATTTTGTGGTTCATAGGCATATCTTATATATTTTTGTTGAAGATCCATGTGTGGATCCATGTGTTTTTTTGTTGTCTTTCCTAATTGTTTACTTTCTTGTTTGTAAGATATGATGAAACTCAAGACCTAGACTACTTCCCCAAATTCTGCTAAATCTGAACTCATTCCATTATGCAAAAAGTATACTTTCAAACATACATAAAAGGTGCTAGTATAGTGTAAAGACCTTCCAAATATCCTTTATCCAGATTCACCTATTGGTAACCTTATGCCCAATTGTTTTATAATTCTATGTATTATCTCTCATTCATCATCTATCTCTCTATGTATCATCTCTTTATTACCCATCCAGTTTTTTCTCTGAACTATTTGAGGGTATGTCATATATACATCATATCCTATATGTTACACTATTCAACAACTTTGAAGAAAATCTCAGAGACAAAAAAGAAACAGTTTTTCAATGAAATGCTGCATCACCAACTTTTGTAATAGTATAGAAAATGCTATTTCCATAAATAATGATTCTAAGTTGAAACATGACTCAGTAGGTCAGAATATGAATGGGAGGTATAAAATAAAATTTTATGTGAATAATATGTTAGCGTTTAATTAGCAGCAGGTTTTTTGTATTACTGGTTTATAAGAATTGTGGTCATCTCACAACAGATAATATCTGTTTGATAAAATACAAGTATTTATAGTATTCAACACTGTTTTTTTTTTTTTTTTTTTTTTTGGTACGGGGGCCCCCCCCCTTTGTGGCCCCTCCCCTTTTGGGGGA
>NW_006771194.1:164261-210699 GCF_000442215.2 Lipotes vexillifer
CATAATTTTATATATAAATTTAATTGCATATGTATTTTTCTCAATCAAAGCAGAGTTTTATTTTTTTTTTAATGGAATCATATAAATGTATTACTACAGAAACATTCAGAGGCTATGAAGTGTACTCTGGAACTTGACTTTTTCTTTAACCCATGGAACTTGACTTTGATATTTAAAGTATACAAAGAAATTATATAAATATGTGTATATATGTATATATATATATATATATATATATATATATATATATATATAATCACTCACTAAGCTTTTAATTACTGTAACAACTCAGCATAATTAAAACTTGATAATAATGATTTGTGGACTGGGTCAACCTCAATAGAATACAAGTCAGTATGTTGGAGGTGCTGTATAATCGTACATTGAGGCATGCTGGAGAGAAGACTAATTGTCTCCATGTTAAAAAGAATTCATTGGAGGAGAGAATTCTAAGCCTCCCATATTGGAGAATAAATATTTTCTGAAGACTACTATATTTCAAATTCATTAACAGAGAAAAGGAGTGGTACAATGGAAAAATTGAACTAAGACTTTTCAGGGAACTAGAAATTTAATCCAACAGCTGATTAAAAGAAGAGAGGAGTATTCATGCCATACTAAGTTGCTATCTTCAATGGTTTCAAATTGCAATACCTCCTTTTTTGTGTATCTACCTTGAGAGAGTCTTTAACAAATCTTAATCAGCCTCCCAAATTTACTGGCAACTCAGCCTCACTAATTTGAAGCCACTGTGTAACTTGCAATCACTTATAGCAAATTCTTAGTAATCTGCTATTAAGGATTTCTGAATCCTATATGAGCAGATAAAAATTCAATATGCCAAACTGAAAATATGACCCTAGCTGAAGGGCAATTCATGAACAAGAAGACTGACATTACACTGGCAAATGCTGTAAATGAAATTACACTTCACACACTTCCCATGTAGCCAAACATTAAACATTTATTACTTAGTAGATAAGTTAAAGGCATAATTAATCTTTGAACTAATGGACTAATGAGAGATGAGCAACCACATCAGTTCATATGAGAATCATACTTCATTTTCAATCCTAACTTTGGCCTCAGTGGATTCAAGATATTTCTCCTTAAATGACAATCATTTAAAATACAAATATGCTTTGGATACAAATATGCATCGGAGTTTGACTGCATAATAAAGTTATTCAAGCAGCACTTTTTTCCCCCTCTAGAAAGACAAAAATAATACTATATGAAATATTTCTAGTCTTTCTTATCCTGTTGTTTCCTCATATTGCTTCACAGGACAAAAAGTTTTAAATATGCTAGAAAGAACACAAAGAAGGTTTATAGAATATTTTCTTAGTATAATGGAGAAAGCACACAGGCATAGGAGAGGATCTCAAAATTTAATGTGCATAAGAATCATCTAGAAAGCTTGTTAAAACACAGACTTTTGGGGCCCAAACACCACAGATTCTGATTCAAGAGGTTAGAGGTGAGGCCTGAAATTTCTCATTTCTAACAACCTCCCAGATAATGATGAGCTGGCCCATGAGCTGTGTTATGAGTAGCTTTGAAATCCATTCTTCTACTCACATGCTTTGTAAGTCTAAGAAAGTTGCTGAACCCCTTACAGCCTCAAAGATTTCCTCATTTGTTTAAAAAGAGGTAACAGCATGGGTCTCAGATGGTAACTAAAATTAGGTGGGCATTTACAAATGTTGGCTTTCTTTCTTTCCTCTCCTTCCTTCTCTTCCTTCCTTCCTCCCTCCTTCTCTACTTCTCTCCCCCTTTCTCTATTTTTAAAAATTCTGATCATTTTGTTAGAAGACCTATGAGAATATTGATGTGTTTATTAGTAACAAGAACTGAGTGGTATAAAGAGCCTGATGTAAAAATCTATAGCCCTGGACCTACACACAGCTGAGGTAGGAGGGTTCCTGAATTCCCTGTTCTGTCTACTGAGCTACTGCTTGAAAAGCTTTGGCTCTGTTTTTGATGTTCAGTGATGGTTATTCCAACTTAAGTATTCTATGAAGGGGACTAGAATTAATTTTCCTAGAATGCTAATGACATTCTCATCCTTAAAAATAACATGAGAGGTGAAACAAAATAATGAACAAGAACAATGGGTTCCATTCTGCTCTAGGTGCTAGGCCAAATGCAATTTCTAGATTTAGAGGACAAAAACACCTAAGAAATAGGGCATGGCCTGGGTAACAGAAATCTGTAAAGATTTGCCTGGACCAGCACCTGGCACACAGTGTTAGGTAACTTTAGACCTGTGATCTCAAACACAGATATGCTTTCCCCTGAGTTAGTGACTGCAACAGGAAAGTGAGGCACAACAGAGAGACCTGAGTGTGTATTCTCTCTGTCAATTAATATTTGTGTTTGTCCTTGAGAAAATATATAAATTTCTTTTTAATCTATTCTCTCACCTCATATCACAATTATATCACTGTTTTATTTATTATCAATTACCTTATTGCCCGCTCCAATGCTCCTGTGCAAAGATCCTAATCTAGTTAACATAATTAATTCTAGAATGGACCTTGTAAAATATATATTAGAGCTTTTTATGCATGGATTTTTACTTTACATGAATGTTATCTGCCTAAAATCCCACTCTGTTTCTTAAAAACATTTGTTGAATTGTTTTTAGATCTCTTCACATCACCATGGATCTAACTGCTACATAATATTCTATAGCGTACATCCTCCATATTTTACTTAATCTGGCCCTAATGATGATCCACCAACTGCCTCCGAATTCCCATTTCTACAAACAAAACTGCAATAAGCATCTTCGTAAATGCTTCTTTTTGGACCTCTATGCACGGGTAGGATTATTGGATCACAGAGTGTCAGTACATTTAATTTGATTCTGGACTGCCATATTCACTGGATACTCCAGCCTCCCATTCTGCATGAGGGCTCCTCTATGCATACAGCCCCACCAACTGGTGATGTGCAACTTTTCATTCAAGGCCCATCTGATAAATACAATGTGATACTTCATTATTATTTTAATTTACTTGATTCTAATTACCAATGAGTTTGAACATCTTTTCATGTGCTTCAAGGCCCTTTGGTGTTTCTCTCTTTTAATTACCTGTTCATTCACAGGTCACATTGTGGAAGAACTTGTGGGATGGGAGATATTATTGAGGCCATCTTTGGAAGATAAATATAATATTCTGCTGAATTATTCATGTTTCCCCACAGATATTTTCTCTCTCTTTCTCTTTCTCAGCTTCATTATAAGCCAAAATATAATGCATGCATTTGTCTATTACTGGTTTTGTAATCCTTACTAACTGGTAGGCAAACTCCTCACCTTTTAATTAAGTTCTTCTTTTTAAAATTTGAAATAAAATGTTTTTTTACAATATTAATTCATCTCATAAAAGTATAAAATTATTAATTTTGTTTCAGAACTGCTTGTATGTTTATTATTCAAAGAAGTCTTCTGTATTATTTAAAAGGTTTTACAGTTTTTGTTGCTATTACAAATATCTTTATTTTCAATTGGGTTTGTTTGTTGCAATTTATTTTTAAAAACATATCTTTTATCTGTAAACTAAAATCTTGTATAAATGCTAATGATTTATTGATTCTATTTTTTTTTTCTAGAAGATAAGCACATTAAATAAAAATAATGGCAGCTTTTTTTCCTTTTTCAATTCTGACATTTATTTCTTTTTTTTTTCTTAAAGAAAGACCATGTACTAAGTCAAAGTGATGATAGTAGGTGCCATTCTATTGTTCTAGTCCTAAGATTTGTTCTCATGTACACCATTTGTTAAGTGCATAAAAGTTAACAAGAATGTTTCCCTCAAAATAATGTCAGCACATGGCTGAATAAGATGTCCCTCATTATGTCCCATCAACAACAATTTGGCATCCATCTACAGAAAAAAGTGCCTGTGTTGGAGCTGTGGGATCCAGCAACGCACACCAAGGGACCCAGGAGAAATCTTACAAACTCATTGGACAACAGGCATTCAGAACTTGGTCCCAGCTGTTGACACTGCAGTAGACCATGAACCAACACCAAGTCCTCTTGGCTACAGTCTTGGAGCCCCTGCAGAACACTGACAATCACCACATACATAAGTGCCTTTGTGAAAGTCCAGGTTTCCAGCAGAGAAGTTCCAGCACATCATTACAGCAAAACAAACAAACAAATCTTAGACTGAACCTTAGATTGGATGTACTGGAGAGGATACGAAGAACAATTTGACTTTACCTAAATTATCTCTTCCTCAAGACAGCATAGCTCAATGCCAGCAGAGACCTTCTTAGCCCAAAAATTTTCCCATAGAGGAAAATAGAGCATGTGAGTGAGGACCTGGCTTCCCCAGCTGTTTGGGTCCTTGTCAAAAAGTAACCATTTCTCTCTCCCCACCCAGGGAACTAAGTCATGACCTGAATGACTCAGAAGTGGGAAGAGTCTGGAAGAACCACAGATAAGATTCTTGGAAGCACTACAGGGATATGGATCCCACTGTGTTGCAGACTCCATCAAGAAGCTTATGCAGGAGCTGCTGGTGTTGCCTCACCTGTGAATCCCCCAAATAGCACATGGATGCCCCTGGTGCTCCTCACATTTCACTCACACACACACACCTATCACGTGGCCCTACATTCTCCATGCTCCTGACAATAATGACAGCAAGCTATGGCAGACAGCTGGTGAGCATACTCAGAAAGATGGCCCAAATCTGCAGACCAGAGAGAGATCACAAACTTGACCTTTAGCTCTGCCTTTGGAAAGCAAAAGAAAGGCTGTCAACACCTGGCCCAGTGTGCTGAAAGATCAAGAGAAGGCATACAATCTTAACAATTCTTCCACAAAACAGAACAAGAAGTATAAAACTGAAATGTCCATAGAAGGTCTAAGAAAGCCTTACAATACCTAGCAGGACTAACAGAAGGTATTTCTCTTCCAAAGACAGTTAGTAAAACTGGAGAATTGAGTGCTACTTCAGATGCAAAAGCTGCAATGGAAGACTTCGAGGAACATGAAAAATAAGGAAACAAGACACTACCAAAATATCACAATAATCTTTCAGTAACTGACCCAAAATACATGGAACTCTGTGATTTACCTGGTAAAGAATCCAAATATCTGGTTTAAAGAAACTTAAAGAGCTACAAAAAGAAAAAACACAGAAAGACAATTTACAAAATCAGGAAAATAATATGTAAACAAAATGAAAATTTTAACAAAGAGGTAGAAATCATAAAAAAGGATCAAACAGAAATTCTGGAGTTGAAGAATACAATAAGTTAAATGAAAAATGCAGTAGAGAGCACCAACTGCAGACTTGAATGAGCATAAGAATCTGTGAATCAGAAAACAGAAATTTGAAATTACCCAGTCAGAGAAGAACAAAGGAAAACTAATAAAAAAGAGTGAAGAAAGCCTATGTGATCTCTGGAATACCATCAAAAGAATCAATCTGTGAATTATTGGAATCCAGAAGAAGAAGAGAGGGAGAAGATGGTAGAAAGCTTATGTAACAGCTGAAGACTTCCCACATATGGAGAGAGATGTGGATTTCCAAGTTCATTAAGCTCATACTTTACAAAAATAATTCAATTTAAAGAGATCTTCTCCAAGACATACAATAAAAAATATATATATATCAAAAATAAAAGAGAATCTTAAAAACAGCAAGAGAAAAGAAGCTTATTAACTTACAAGTGACCCCTCCCCCCATAAAGCTATCATTGGATTTCTCAGCCATAACCTTACAGGGCAGCAAGAGAAAGTGGGATGATATATACAAAGACCTGACAATCAAAACTAGTCTATCTGGTTGATTATCCTTAATAAAATAAAATTTTTTCCAGACAAATAAAAGCTCAGGGATTTCATCAACCCTAGGCCTACCCTAAGAAAAATACTGAAAATAATTCTTCAAGCTGAAATGAAAGAACTCTAATTGATAACATGAAAATGTATGAAAATAAATAACACACTGGTAAAGGTAAATACAGAGTCAAATTCAGAATACTCCAATGCTGTAACATGGTGATATACTAACAACTTAACTCTATTAAAATTTAAAGACAATGAGTATTAAAAATAACTATACCTAAAATAATTTGTTAATGAATGCACAATATAAAAAGAGGAAAGCTGTGATATCAAAGTCAAAAATGGGAGGAGTAAAAGGGTAGAGTTTCTGTATGCAATTTAAGTTCAGTTGTTAGTGTAAAATAGACCATTATATAAGATGATTTATGTAAGTCTCATGATAATCACAATGCAAAAACCTACAGTAAATACACAAAAGACAAAGAATACCGATTCAAACATACCACTGTGAAAAATAATCAATTCACAAAGGACGGCAGCAACAGAGGGAGAAAATAAAAGGGAACCACAAAACAGCCAGAAAATAACTGAGACTGTATTAGTAAGTCTTAACCTATCAATTATTACTCATTGTAAATGGATTAAATTCTCCAATCAAATAGAGATAGATGGATTAAAATAAAAGACCCAATATGTGCTGCCTACAGGAGACTCACATAAGCTATGTATGTAGGGACATACATAGACTCAAAGAGACAGGATGGAAAAAGATACCCCATGCAATCAGAAACCAAAAGAGAGTAGGGGTAACCATACTTATATCAGACAAAATTGACTTTAACTCAAAAAGGTAACAACAGACAAAGAAGGTTATTATATAATGATAAAGGGGTCAATTTATTAAGAGGATATAATAATCATAAATATATACATTATATATATATATACTCACACTTCAGAGCACTTAAATATATTAAGCAAATACGAACAGATCTGAAGAGAGAAATAATATAAAAATCACAAATTGCACTGAGGAAAATGAATAATAGTATAAAAAAGAATAAAACTGGACCCCTATCTTAAGAAATCCTATAAAATCATCGCGATGAAGAGTGGCTCCCACTTGCCACAACTAGAGAAAGCCCTCACACAGAAATGAAGACCCAACACAGCCAAAAATAAATAAATAAATAAATAAATAAATAAATAAATAAATACCCTATAAAATCAAAAAACTTAACATAAGAATTCAAACTATAAAACTCCTAGAAGAAAACATATGGAAAAAAATCCTTGACATTTGGAGTCTTGGCAATAATTCCTTGGCTATGACACCAAAAGCACAAATGAACAAACAAAAAAAATCCAAAGATTAATAAGTGGTAATAAATCAAACTAAAAACTTCTGCACAGCAAAGGTAACAATTAACAAAACAAAAAGACAACGTACAGAATGGGATAAATTATTTGCAAAACATATATTTGATAAGGGTTAACATTTAAAATATACAAGGGCCTCATACAACTCAATATCAAAAAAACACACACTGCAATTTAAAAAATGGGCAGAGGAATGGACATTTCCCAAAGCATACATAAAAATAGGAATCAGGTATCTGACAAGATGCTCAATAACAGAAATCTTCAGGGAAACGCAATTCAAAACCACAATGAGATATTACCTCACACCTGTTATAATTGTTATTATAAAAAAGACAAAAAATAACAAGTGTTGGCAAGGACGTGGAGAAAAAGGAACCCCTGTGAGACTGTAAACTGGTACAGCCAGTATGGAAAATGGTATGAATGTTCCTCAAAAAATTAAAAATAGAGCTATCATATGATCCAACAATCCCACTTCTGGTCAAATATCCAAAGGAAATGCATCAATTATCTCAAAGAGATATCACACTCTCATGTTCACTGCAGCATTATTTCCAATAGCCAAGATATGGAAACAACCTGAGTGTCCATCTAAAGATGAATCTAAAAGAAGATACAGCTATATAATGGAATATTATTAAGCCATGAAAAATAATAAATCTGCCCCTGTCACCAGCATGGGTGCATCCCGAGGGCACTATGCTAAGTGAAATAAGTCAGATATAGAAAGACAAATACTAGAGTCTCACTTATATTTATAATCAAAAGAAGTTGAACTCATAGAAATAGAGTAGAATGGTGATTGCCAGGGCCTGGCGTGGCAGGGGGTCACTGAAATGGGGAGATGTTTAAAGTATAAAAACTTGCAGTTACAGGATGAATAAATTCTGGGAATCTAATATACAGCACAGTGATTATTGTTAATAATACTGTATTACATAATTGGAAGTTGCTAAGATAGTAGATCTTAAATGTTCTCACCCTAAAAAAAAACCCAAAAAATGCAAAACAAGCAAACAAACAAACAAACAAAAAAACCCTCGTAATTATGTGAAGTGATATAGGTATTAACTAATCCTACACTAGTAATTATTTTGCAGTATATAAGTGTACCAACTTACATAGTGTTATATGTTAATTATATCTCATTAAAGCTGGAAAAAAGTTTTCTTCTTTCTGTTCTGCCAGTATTTATTTTTTAATCCTATATAATATTTAAATTTTATCAAAACTGTCAAAATCATGAGGGAAGACATTTAGTATGCCAGGGCTATTAGATTAGAAATGTTGAAAAATGTAGGGTTTAATAAACCAATACTACATTATTTTCTGCATTATGCATATGAACTTCCAGGATTTATTTTATTTTATTAAATAAATAAATATTTATTTATTTGCAATGTTTCAAGATCTTGATATTATGCATTTATGTATTTGTTGTAAAATTAATTGATATTATTGTTTGATTTTGGTATAGCAGTTCCACATTTGAGATCTTTCTCATTATTTTAATGAACATCACTAGAGATTTGGAGTTGTTTTATTTATTTTAACACTCACACAGTTATATACAGTTATAGAAACTACTGTTTATAGGCAGATATCCACCCAACTATGTTAACAGACATTTTTATTTTATTACTTTTTGTGCAGATATTTTTAAATTAAACAAAAAAATGGCAAATTTTAAATTGACCTTTTTATGACTGAGTCATCAACTCTGCCCTTGAACCTCCATAAAGATAACCATTACCATGAATGTGAAGTAAATTATTTAAGTCAAATACTGCCTCATCATTATTTCGAAGTAGTTTTATTTCCACTTCCAGCTCCTTTTTACTGGAACAGTTTGAAATTTATACCTCAATGTCCTATAATTTTGCTGGTCACCTTAAGATATTCAATATTCTCACATAAATCTGGAGAAAGATATTCTGTTTCTCCTACTTAATTCCAGCTTCATGGGAGTGCAGCCTGTGCAGTTGCATTGGACCCCGTAAACAGGGTCTTGTGGTTCATCTAATGTTCTCCTTTCTCCTTCTTTATACTCTTAATAATTTTACTTTACTACTATAACTTCATGTGTAACTGAAGTTCAATGTTGCATGTTTGTGAGCAGAGGAAGATTAACAAATGGGCACAAGCTAATCACAGGAGCCCTTTAAAAGCAGAGTTTCCTCTGCCTGGGGACAAAGGAAAAGTGAGAGAGATTCAAAGCATGAGAATGACTGGATGGGCTACTGCAGTCTTTAAACATGGAGGAAGCCACATCAGAAGGAATGCAAGCAGGCACTAAGAGCAGAGTGGCCCCATGTGACAGCCATCAAGGAAAACTGAAACTCAGACTTACAGAGTTAAAGACCTGAATCCTTACAACACTCAAATGACCTTAGAAACTATTATTCTCCAGAATCTTCAGATAATAGCCCAGCCCAGCCAAGACCTTGACTTCAGCCTTGTGAAACTATGAACAGAGAACAAAATCAAGCTTGCCTGGATTTCTCACATACAGAACTGAGATACTAAATGGGTATTTTTTAACCCACCACATTTATGGTAATAGAAAACTAATATTTAAACATCAAATTACAATAATAATATCATATAACCCAATACCTTTTATAAATCTTAGATTGAATCTTTTATATGAAAATGATCCTATAAGGGTTCTCTACTTTTAAGAACTCCATCTTTTTCAATTCTATTAACACTTTTCATTTCTTGCTATAATTTCAGATGCACATCACAGTTTGCCTGTCACTAGGAATTGATAGAGATTAAAATTTTGTGGTTAATTTTCAGACATTTTAGCAAGACATACATGCATACATACATATATTCCATTTTTGTTTATTATTAAAATATGTATTATATTAATTTTTAAGGGTAGAAAGGACTCTATCAGATACAAGGTTTATTTCTTATCTTGATTATTTAAGCCTGAAGTTAGCGGAGGAAACACCAAGCATCGATCACAAATTTTGATATATTCTGCTTGAGCTAGCCTGTGGTCCCTGCTATATGATATGCTCTAGTGAATGTAAAGGTTAGTAATTTCACTGGCAACAATGTGAATTCACTTATGGACTTCAGTTTAACCCTCATCTCCACTAGCACTGGTTACAGCACACCTGGTTCTCCTCTCTGTTCCATGCCTTAATGAGTTTGAAAGTATAAGTTTCAGCCTAGAGTTTTATCTCCCCGTAGGAACTGTGATGTCTACAGCTTAGCTAACCTGTCCTTCTCATAGTTAGTGTCCTCCTTTTCAGAATCAGTCATGTTAATCTCTCTTATTTCTTACACATATGAAATTTGCCCATGGTGGACATCAACTGTGAATTGCAGCCTGTTAGTCAATGTCCTGACATAGCGGAACTCCAATCATTTTCTCTTCAAGGTGAAGAGGCTTAGAGTATTTGCTAAAGGATCTTGTGAATTCCAAAAAAAAAAATTTTATTTGCATGTTTTCAATACTAACTTGACTAGTACTTAATCAATCCAGTCCTGCTTACAGTACCCGCACATTGATTCTTCAAATTTTCTCGCCTGTTATTGATAAGCACTCCTGTTTTGCAATTCTGATATAGACGATTGTGTGTGTGTGTGTGTGTGTGTGTATGAGACAGAGAGAGAGAGAATGAGTTTGTGTATGTGTGATCATTTACTGGGTGTTTGATTTTAAATATGTAGCTTTTTAAGAGCTACATATGTATTTCCTTGCTGATTTTATTATCATTATTATTTTAAGATGTGCTTATCTAGGTATTAATCTATATATGACACATTACATCTAATACCAAATATTAAATTTTTCTGTTTTATACATTTCATAGATGTAATCATTTTATTGGTTGTTTAAAAAAATAAAAATAAAAAATAATCATGGCTTACTGTACTTAAAAAAATGTTCTTATGAATTGAAGTATAGATTAAAATTAAATTTGCCTGAAGCCTGCATCTTATTGATATTTTAAAATGTCATTTAATATTGGTAAAACATACATAAAATAAATTGAGTAGCAAAGATTTCATTCAGCAAAAAGTAACTCTAAATGAAACTGACTTTCTATAATACCAATCTATTAATATTTGATTCTTTCAGGAAGAGGGGAAAAGTGGGAAGGTTCTATAGACATTTTGAACATCTATTCCTTGTTTTCTTAGAGAGTGTATATTTTTATTGCATGTCCATATTCACTCTTTTTTTTTTTTTTTTTTTTTTTTTGGTGTATGCAGGCCTCTCAGTGCCGTGGCCTCTCCCACCATGGAGCACAGGGTCCGGATGCCCAGGCCCAGTGACAATGGCTCATGGGCCCAGCCGCTCCATGACATGGGGGATCCTCCCGGACCAGGGCATGAACCCACGTCCCCTTCATCGGCAGGCGGACTCTCAACCACTGTGCCACCAGGGAAGCCCCATATTCACTCTTGAGTTATGAAAATTCCAACATGACTCCTTCTAAATATATATCTCCAAAATGATATATTGCCTTTTGATACAAATTAAAATTATTTCTAATGTTTTATATCCTAATTTCAGAAATTAGACAATAGTGTAACCTTCCTTGTAACCTTCCTTGTAACCTATGCAAGCCTATAAACCTTGAAGATTTGGTGTTAGCAGTGCACAATCTCTTTTTATCTGGGAAAAGAAAATATGTAAACATTTGGGTAAAAATCAAGAATGGAAGAATTTTGTGTATCAGTGACATCTAATCAGGTAATTAGTCAACAAAACTTTTAAAAACTGATATGTAGATATGAAAATTGAATGACTAACAATGTGAGAATGTTCTGGAGAGGTATCAAAGGAGTGATTCTCTAAAGAATTCTTGAAGAATACTCTATGAGACAGAGATGATCTCTTTAGAGTAGACTGTATTTCCTGAGGAATTTGTTGGTGAGCTGCTTCTTGGAAGATGAGGATGATTAAATTATGATAATAGTGTGTTCCTGCAAAGAGATGGCATATATAAACATGGCCAAATGAGATTACTCTGGCTTTAATTAAGAAAAAGTGATTTGAATTACAAAGAGTTTATTATGAAAGCCTCATATAAAGGAGAGAAAAGTTTACCTGAAAAGGCAGCTTGGAACCTGAGTGTAGAGAATCTTGGGATGGAAGATATTTTTGAATTTCATCCTGCAGGTGATGTGGAAATAATGACAATCTTTAGAGTTCACTGACATGATAAAATTATTTTATGATAGCATGTAAGACAGAATGCATATAAGTGTGTGTGTGTGTACATAAACAACATGAAAGTTAGAGTTAAAGTACACACAGAAGCAAGTATTCTGCTCTCTTCATCTACTATAACCCTTAAAATAGTACCTGGCACTTGGTAGTTGCCATGAATACATGATGAGGGCATGAATAAAGCAATGAAAATGGTTCATCACTAAATATAAACCCATAATTATTCTAAGAGTTGGCTACTGAAACAAACTGGTAGGATGGTAACATGAAGAGCTCCACAGACTAACTCCACAGCAAAAGAAGTGACACTAGCAAAAACTACAAAAATATTATTTAGAGTCTCTGGAAATTGTCCTTAGGGTATATAGCAAATAAACATTTATTCAAGAAAGTCTACCAACTCAGTAAAAATAGCTATAACCTTTGCCATTTGAGTACAACACTTACTCCCTCCCATCCCTTCAGCTCAGCTTAGCAGAAGCTCCAATATGGGTGGATGTGGCTAGAAATAGAGGGGTCCCTTTCTCCTTAGCTTCCAATTAAGGGCTGCCATATGTCACCATGAGGGGCACAAACAGAAAAAATATTCGAAGAATTAATAACTGAAAAATTTCCTAATTGGATGAAAACCGTTAAAACATAATACAAGAAACACAAAGAACTCCAGGTAAGATAAAGGCAAAAAGGTCAGCATCCAGACACTTAATGGTTAAAAAGGCTGTAAGGCAAAGGTAAAGAGTATCTTGAAAGAAGCAAGTGAAAAACAACTGTCACATACAAGATCAACAGTTGACTTCGCAACAGAAACAAGGAAGAGATTTGGAGGCAGGATCAAGATGGCAGAGTAAGAAGGTCTGAGTTGATCTCCTCCTACAGACACATCAAAATTACACTACATATAGAATAACTCTCTCTGAGACTGACCTAAAGACTAACAGAAGAGCTTTTCTACAATTAAGGATATAAAGAGAAAAACACATCAAGATGAGTAAGAGGGGCAGATTTCTGATCTACTCAGGACCCACAACCCTGCCATGGAAACCCACCACTGGAAGTGGGTATCACAACCTCAGAGGTCCTCCCTAAGGAGTGAGGGTGGTTTGAGCCCCACATTAGGCACCCCGTCCCTGGGGACCAGCACCAACCAGGAAGATAAGCTCCCATAACCAGCTTTGAAAATGAGTAAGGCTTAAGTTCAGAAGAGCCAAAGATCTGTGGGGAACTGAGATCCCAATCTCAAAGGACTTGCACACAAACTCACTTGCTCTGAGTCCTAGCACAGAGGTAGCAGATTGAAAAGTGTCTGGTGTTCTAGTCCAGACTACCAAGACCTCCTCAGCACAGCCCCCAGTACACAACCAACTCCAGCTCCAGTCCTCCCACCAAGGCAGTGGCCCCCAGTGCACCATGGGAAAAGCCTCAGCCAGCACCCACTTAAGCTCCAGCCCTCCTTTCAAAGCTTTCAAGAACACACAGTCTACATAACGACACTTTTACACAAATCCAGGCCTGCAATACTGGGATAAGTTTGTTTGACCTAATTTGTAGAAACAAACACTAAAAGTCAAACAAAATGAGAAGACAGAATTGAAATTGTTCCAAATGAAAGAACAAGATAGCTCCCCCCAATCCTGGAAAAAAGAAAAGAAGTTAATGAAACCGATAACTAATTTACCTGATAAATAGTTCAAAGCAAGGTCCATAAAGATGCTCTCTGAACTTGCAGGAAGATAATAAGAACATCAACAAACAGTTAGAAAATATTTTTTAAAAGAACGAATTAGAGTAGAATACAATAACTGAAATAAAAATACAGAAGAGAGAACCAACAGCAGATTAGATGATACATAAGAATGAATAAGTTATCAGGAAGACAGAATAGTGGAAATCACCCAACAAAATAACAACAACATTTATTTTTTTAAGAGGATAGTTTAAGAGACAACATGCTTGGACAACATCAAACATATAATATATGCATTATGGGGGCCCAGAAAAAGAACAAAAGAGAAAGGGGCAGAAAACATTTTTTGATGAAATAATGACTGAAAACTTTTGAAACCTAGGGAAGGAAAAAGATATCCAGGTCCAAGAAGCACAGAGAGTCTCAAACAAGATGAACCTAAAGAGATCCACAACAAGACATATCTTAATTGAAATGGCAAAAGTTAAAGGTTGAATTTTAAAGATGGCAAGAAAAAAACAACAAGTCACATAAAAGGGAACCCCCATACAGCTAGCTATAAGCTGATTTTTCAGCAGAAACTATGCAAACCAAAAGAGGGTGGCATATTCTGTTTAAAGTGCTGAAAGGGACAAACCTACAACCAAGAATACTCTACTTGGCAATTATCATTCAGAATGGAAGAAGAGATAAAGAATCTGCCAGACAAGCAAAACCTAAAATAGTTGATCACCACTAATCCAACCTTACAAGAAATGTTAAAGGATTTCTTTAAGCAAAAATAAATAAATAAATAAAATAAAAGACCATGACTAGAAGTGGGAATAAATGAAATACAAACTAAAAATACAGTAGAAAAGATCAATGAAACAAGGAGATGGTTCATTGAAAAGATAAACAAATTGACAAATGTTTAGCCAGACTCATCAAGAGAAAAGAAGAGAGGGCCCAAATAATTATATTAAAAGTGAAAGACAAGAAATTACAACTGATATCACAGAAACACAAGCAATCATAAGAGACTGCTAGGAACAGTTACACACCAATGAATTAGACAATCTAGAAGAAATGGATAAATTCCCAGAACCATACAATCTTCCAAGACTAAATGAGGAAAAAATAGAAAATGTGAACAGACTGATTAGTAATAATGAAATTGAATCAGTAGCAAAAACTTTCTCCAAAAACAAAAGGCCAGAGCCAAATGGTTTCACAGGGGAATTCTACCATATTTTAAAGAAAAGTGAATACCCATCCTTCTCAAACTAGTCTAAAATTTGAAGATGAAAG
Source organism: Lipotes vexillifer (assembly GCF_000442215.2). Taxonomy (NCBI): domain Eukaryota; kingdom Metazoa; phylum Chordata; class Mammalia; order Artiodactyla; family Lipotidae; genus Lipotes; species Lipotes vexillifer. The sequence continues at coordinate 179,634 of NW_006771194.1, forward strand.
AATACTTCCAAAATCATTGAGTCCATCATTATCCTGATAAAAAAAATGGACAAAGATATCTCAAAAAAATAAAATAAAATAAAGGAAAAGAAAAAGAAAATTACAGGCCAGTATCCCTGATGAATACAGATGCAAAAATCCTCAACAAAATATTAAAAACCAAATTCAATAATATATTAAAAGTATGATATACCATGATCAAGTGGAATTTATTCCAGTGATGAAAGAGTGCTCAATATCCTCAAATCAATCAATGTGTCACACCACATTAAGCAAAAATGTCTAGAACTCACATTAACATCTCAATACATGCAGGAAAAGCATTGACAAAATTCAACATCAACTCAGGATAAAAACTCCCAACAAAGTGGGTATAAAGAGAACATACCTCAATATACCTCAATGTAATAAAAGCCATATTTTATAAACTCACAGGTAACATCATACTCAATAGCGTAAAGTTGATTGCTTTTCCTCAAAGATTAGGAACAAGACAAGGATGTTTGCTCTTGCCACTTCTTAGTTGAATTTATTCCTATGTATTTTATTACCTTTGATTCAAATGTAAATGGGATTATTTTCATGCTTTTTCCTTCAGACAGTTAACTTTTAGTATACTGAATTACAACAGATTTCTGTATATTAATTTTGTAGCCTGTAACTTTACTGAATTTGTTCATTAGTTCTAATAGTTTTTTACTAGAGTCTTTAGGGTTTTCTACATAGACTATTGTGTCATCAGCAAATAGTGACAGTTTTGCTTCATCCCATCCAATTTGGATGCCTTTTAATTATTCTTATCTCATTGCTGTTTCCAATATTATGTTGAATAAAAGTGGCAAGAAATGAAAACTATAAGACACTGATGAAAGAAATGGAAGATGACACAAACAAACAAATGAAAAGATATATCATGCTCATAGACTGGAAGAATTAACATTGTTAAAATATCTATACTATCCAAAGCAATCTACAGATTCAATGCAATCCCTCTCAAACTACGTATGGCATTCTTCAAAAAACTAGAATAAATAATCCTAAAATCCCAAAAGGCCTGCAATAGCCAAAATAATCTTGAGAAAGAACAAAGATGGAAGTATAATGCTCTGTGACTTCAGACTATACTACAAAGCTACAGTAATCAAAACAGTATGGTTCTGGCACAAAAATCAGATACATAAATCAATGCAATAGAATAGAGAGCCCAGAAGAATACCCATATACATATGGCCAATTAATCTACAGCAAAGGAGGCAAGAATATACAATGGGGAAATACAATCTCTTCAATAAATAGTTTTGGGGAAACTGAGCAAGTAAAACAAGAGCAAAAATAAATAAATGGGACCTATTCAAACTAAAAAGGTTTTGTGCAGCAAAGGAAGCCATCAACAAAATGAAACAACAATCTACTGAATGGAAGAAGACATTTGCAAATGACATGTCTGATAAGCGGTTAATATCCAAATACATAAAGAACTCATATATCTCAGTATCATAAAAAACAAACAATGTGATTAAAAAATGAGCAGAGTATCTGAACAGGCATTTTTCCAAAGACATATAGATGGCCAACTAGCAAATGAAAAGATGTTCAACATCAGTAATTATCAGGGAAATGTACATCAAAACCACCATGAGATATCACCTCACATGTGTCAGAATGACTCATATCAAAAAATCAAGACATAGGACTTCTCTGGCAGTCCACAACTTAAGACACCACACTTCCACTGCAGGGGGCATGGGTTAGATCCATCATTGGGGAATTTTAGGCTGTAGTCTGAAATGAAATAGAATAGAACAGAGTAGAATAGAATAGAATAAAATAAAATAAAACACATGCAGAGTTTTTTTTTTTTTTAAAGTAAGAAATAGTGTTGACAATGATGTAGAGAAAAAGGAACTCTTATGCACTGTTGGTGGGAATGTAAATTGGTACAGCCACTATGGAAAACAGTATGGACATTCCTCAAAAAATTAAAAAGAGAACTAACATATAGAATATTACTCAACAATAAAAAAAATGAAATTTTGCCATCTAGGGCAACATGAATATACCAAGAGGGTATTAGGCTAAGTGCAATAAGTCAGGCAAAGAAAGACAAATACTGTATGATTTCAATTATGTGAAATCTAAAAAAAAAAACAAATGAACAAACATAAAACAGGAACAGACTCATAGATATGGAGAAAAAACCAGTGGTTGCCAGAGCAAAGTGGGGTGAGAGGATGGGTAGAATAGAAGGGGATTAAGAGATAGAAACTTCCAGTTATAAAAGAAGTAAGTCACAAGGATGTAATGCATAACATAAGGAATATAATCAATAATATTGTAATAACTTTGGTGCCAGATCGAATCTATAGTCATAGTGGGGATCATTTTGTAATGTGTAAATATATAAAATCACTATGCTTTACATTTGAAACTAATATAATATTGTAAGTCAACTATATTTTAACCTTAAAAAATAATGGGGGCCACAAATAATACTGAATTTCAAATATGAAGGAAAAAAATACACTATATTCCTAAATAAAGAAAAACTGAGTCTGTTGTTAGCAGATCTAACTTACAAGAAATAATAAAGGAAATTCTTCAGTCAGAAAGCAAGTAAACCTACATGAATAAACAAAAAGCAATCGTAAGGTAACTATAATGCAAATACACATATGGAAGAAAAATTTTGCAAACCATGTATCTGATAAGGGATTATGTTTTGCAATCCCATATACCTAGAATATTTTAAGAGATGTTATACCTCAATAATAAAAAGACAACCCTATTAAATAATAAGTAAATTATCTGAACACACAGTTCTGTAAAGATATACAGATCACTAATAAGTACTTGAAAAGAAGCTCAACATCATTAGCCATCAATAATAAGTAAATCAAAACTACAATAAAATAACATTCTACACCCATTAGTATAGTTATAATGAAAATAAACAAATAATAGTTGTTGGCAAGGATATAGAGAAATCAGAAACCCCATGGACTACTTGTGGGAATGTAAAATGAAGCAGTCACATTGGAAAACCTTCTGGAAGTTCTTCAGTCAACTATAGAGTTACCATATGACCTAGCAATGTCATCCCTACCTATATGCCCAAGAGAAATTAAAACATATGTCCATATAAATCTTGTACCATATGTTCATAGCAGCATTATTTATAATAGCTATGGAGTGGAAACAAACCAACGTCCACCAAATAATGCATGGATAAATAAAATGTGACATATTCATGCAATGGAATATCATTTGACAATAAAAAAAAAATTAAAGTACTAATACAGGCCACAAAATGTATTTATGTTGAAAACAATTTACAATGCAAAGAAAGCCAGTTAAAAAGAAGCACATATTGTATAATTTCACTTATATGAAATAACCAGAATGGGCAAATCTATAAAAACAAAAAATGTATTAGTTGTTTCCTATGGTTTAGGGAGAGGTAGGACTTGAAAAGTAATAGCTATGGGATGTGAAGTTTCTTTTTGGCATAGTGAAAAAGTCCTAAAATTCATTGTCATTTTGGATGCACAACTTTGTGGAAAAGTCACCGAAGCATAAGCTTTAAATATGTGAATTTTATTGGATGTGAATTCTATTTAAAAAAAAAAAAACTATTATTTTTTTAAAGAGTTAGAGTGAATTTAGATTTATTTACTTAAATTTATTATGTTGGGATTTCCACACTGGAGACAATGTGGAGTCATTAAATTTAATTGAAGTTGGATGAGGATCAGTGGAAAGCAACTTTTTCTCACATAAGTAATCTCCATGGTTCTGTCTCCTCTTGCCGATTGATTAAACTGAGTAAATAAAATAGATGCAAAACTAAAAATATATTGAAAAATAAAATAAACAAAGCTAAAATAAATAATTAAGGTATAAAAAGTGAGTCAAAATAAAGCAACCATATGAATTAGAAATTAAATTGTAAAAATTATATGAAACCAGGACAAAATAAGTAAACATAACTAAGTATATCAGACAGATGGGATAAAACAAAGATAAAATAATGTTAAAATGAATAATACTTGAGGACTATTTGGAGCACCTGAATGAAAGAAGTAAAAGACAAACAATAAAATCAGTTAAGCCACCTTACCGATAAGTAAAAGGCAATAGGAAAAAAAGGTGGGAAAACTTGGCTATTTAAAAACATATTATGTTAAATATGGTAGTTGTACATATTCTAAGACATAATAGGCAGTTAAAGACTAAAACAATCTGAGTCCATAATAAAGATACACAGCAGATGGTCTCCGAAGTATGGAGTCCTTGGACACATAATCTCAAGACTGATGGAGAAATTACCAATTTCTTTCCTTCTTACCATGTGTTTAGTGTCTATATTTTGTACTCTAAGAAAGGCCAAAGTTATACTTATTCCCAAACTGTCAACACTGTCAACCCCTTCCCATGTGAAACAAGCAATATGTACACATATTTCCAGCAGCTTGATGCCAAATGGGACAAACGAAAAGCAATCTCAGACATCAGGGCCCCATCTGATTCTGGCTGTCTTCTTATGCCTTGTGACCTTGTATATGACCCTTAACTTGAAAGAGTCTTGTTTCCTCATCTCTAGCATACAAGTATTAAACTAGATCAATGGATGTACTTTTTTTTTTTTCTTCTAGATATAGTCCATTGTTCAAATGAAAATTCATGTGGAAACTCTTTATCAATACACATTAAAGGACTATCAGTAGAAACATTTTTTATACAATAAGATCATTTACATCCATCAGATGGACCTTATGTGTAAGGTAAAAGGCTTTTGCATGCACTGATAGTGGTAATATATATTGGTACATCATTCGGGAGAATAAGTTACCAATATGTGCCAAAGACTTTAAAAAGTCCTTACTGTTTGACACATAAAATAATCTTACAAAGATTTTCATTAAGGACATTTAGATTAGTTCACAAAAATACACATGCACAAAAATATCACTGATACATTGTTTTGAAAAATAAATTAGTGGAAAAGGGACATATATCAAAAAATGATTTAATTAGAGCTTTCTAGGAAGCCATTAAAATGATTATGTGGATGTTGCTCTGAAGTTATCAATATAAAAGAGCAGTCACCTTATTTTCTAAAGCTAAAAAGCACCTGGAAAACACTATGTGTAGTGTGAGCCAATGTAATTTAAAAATAGAATACCTTAAGAAAATTAACAACGAATTAAAACTGGATCATTCAAATTACACAAAGGGAAAAACATAATCATGGATATAGCATAATTTTAAAAATAGGGAAGAAGCATAAAGTGAAAATAGAAAAAAAAGATAAAACTTCACAACACACAATCATTTTAAAAAATATTAGTAAAGATAAGACAAGATAAATATATATATATATTTTTTTTGCGATACGTGGGCCTCTCACTGTCGTGGCCTCTCCCGTTGCCGGACGCGCAAGCTCAGCCCCCATGGCTCACGGGCCCAGCCGCTCCGCGGCATGTGGGATCTTCCCGGACCGGGGCACGAACCCGTATCCCCTGCATCGGCAGGCGGACTCTCAACCACTGCGCCACCAGGGAGGCCCAAGATAAATATATTTTAACTCAAAAACAAAACTCAAATCTTTGTTATTTTCTTCAAACTCACCTTAAAGAAAAAAGACAAAAATAAATGGATAGGACAAAACATAATAAAATGGAGACAATATGTGCAGCAGTGCCTACATGAGACAAAATAAAATTCTAAGTAAAATGATTCTTTCTTTTTTCACAACAAAATGGAATTTATTTTAATAATTCAAGGCAAGTTCAACATCTATATATCAATCAGTGTGATTCATCATAATAACAGACTTAACAAGGTCAAGATCCTATCAACAGATCCATAGAAAGCATTTGAAAAAAAATCAACATCAGTTTATGATAAACGCTCAGTAAATTTGGAATAAAAGGGAATTCCTCCACTGCACAAGGGTATCTAAAATAACCACTGTTAACGTCATACTTAATAGTGAAGGCCTGTGTGCCTTACCCCTAAAATCAGCAACAAGGTAAGAGCAATCTCTCTCCTGACATATTTAACATTATGCTGGATATGCTAGTCAATATAATGATAAAGTGAAATAAATTAAAAGCACACAGAATATAAAAGTAGAAATAAGCATTTTTTTTTTTTTTTTTTTTTTCTGGCAACTAAGCATTTTTTAATCACAGATGAAATGATTTTCTACGTGGAAAATCTGAAAAACTCAGAATTTTTCTAGAATTAATACAGTTTATCAACTCTTAGGATGCGAAGTGGACATAAAAATTTCAATTTTATTCCTACCTACTAGCAATGAACAAATGGAATTAAAAAAATAAACTTCATTTACCATAGCAATAAATAAAATTGAAATATTAGGTAAAAAGCTAACAAAAATATGTTCAGGATCCGTATGTTGAAAACTATAAAACACAAATGAAAGTAATTAAACAACAAATAAATGAAGAGATATACCATGTTCTTAGACTGGAAGACTCAACATTGTTAGGAAATATATTATCCTCAATTAGATCTGTAGATTCAGTGCAATCCTAATTAAAATTCCAGGAGGATTTTTGTAGATATCTGAAGGCTAAGTGTAAAGTTTATATGGAAAGACAAAGAAACCTGAATTGACAAAAATGACTTTAAAGCTACAGAACAAATTTGGAAGTTTCATACATTTCAATTTAAATGTTTATTTGAAAGCTACATTAATCAATACAGCAGTGGTATTGGTGAAAGGACAGATCCATAGACTAAGGGAATGGAATTAGACTACAAAATATTCCCCCAAATTTAGGCAACTGAATTTTTTTTTAACAAAGTTATAAAGCAATCCACTGGATGCCTCTCCTTCCCCCCTTTTTTCTTTCCCATTTTCCCTCTGCCCCACCAAGAACCCCTCAACCCCCCATCTCACAAACTATATTATTTATACCTGAACCGGTTTGGCCTTCAGGCAGTGCAACGGGCTGTATTACCCCATATGCAGATTCATCCTAGGCCCACCAGCTCCCAGGTATTTTGATGCCACATTTGATCATGGTCAGATTCTCCAGGGAGAGGCCTCAGGCAACAACTGACCAGTTCCCAGGGAGCCCCATGGGCAGCAGCATCTGAGGCAGAAGAGCCCGGAGCTCCCAGCCTCCATCCACTTCTTCGGGACTTGGTGGTAGCCATCACCTCCTTGCTGGGCTCTGTGTAGTACTGTAGGTCGCCTTGAAGTGAGTTGGGAGATACTAGCTGGGTGAAGAACCATGACATGATGCCCAAAAGATGGCTGGGGTGAGGCAGTGGTCAACCACAAAGCCATGGATCTGGTGGAACTTGGCCAAATGCAAGGCGTGCAGGGTCTCCTTCCAGAACACATGGTAGAAGGTGAGGTACTTTGTGGGCGTGAAGGGCTTGCTCAGGCAGGGTGGCAGAGTGGTGGCTGACGTGGTGTGCGTGCACGTGCAGAGGACTTTCCCCACCTCCTTCTGCCCCCTTCAGTCCCGTTTGTTCACCTGTGATCCCCAGCCACCCTGAGAGTGGGTTGGCTTGACCTGTTGGACATAATCCATTGGGAACTGCAAGGCTTTGGCTGGATATCTCAGGAAGGTGTCATAATGGTAGTATCCTTGGTGCTGCTGGGGCTAGAAGAGGGTGTCAAAAGTACCAGAAGGAGCACTCCAGGAGGTTGACCATTGCCATCCCTGTGAACTCTAGATAGATCTTCCAGACCTTGGTGTGGACTTGAGCAGGGCATGCAGGTGTACGCTGTTGTGGAGGACAGGCCGGGTGCCCAGAATTTGTAGGGCTTGAAGGGCAGCCCTGCTAGGAGCTGCTGAAAATCATCCAGGGGCACAGTTCCACCTCCTGCTTGGATGCTGGTGCTGAAGATGCTGCCTTTTCTCACCCAGCAGGTCTTCAGTCACTTCAGTCAGCAGCTTCCTCCTAAGTAAAATGATTTTAGATAAAGTAGCAACACTAAAAGTATTTTATTATGATAAAATCAAAAGCTACATAAAGATTAAGTCATTAATATTAATGTGTCAATTTAGAGCATTAGTATATATATTTACTAAAACTCTTAAATAAACAATAGAAATTTGGGGAAATTATAATTGTTACTGATTTTCTATAGCAAAGTGACCCAAACACCCAATGAACAGGTTACATAATTGGAAATGTATATTTCACCTCACTGACAGTTAATAGGTTCCGTTGCTGCTTATTGAAGAGCCCTTCTGGGTTGACTCTCTCCTTATTGATGCATTGCTGCAGCAGGACCAGCTTGTGTTCTGCCAAGGTCAGGCCCCCAGGTTGAGGTAGGGGGATGTGATGCTTCTCTTCCAAAAATGTTAAGTGCAGTCCTTAATCTTATTGGACCACATGATGAAAACCATACTCTGGTTGAACCAGCAAAAGCCAAAATGCTGGGGTAGACTCGGCTCTATTAAACACATATTAAGAATGGGGAGGTTCCTTAAAAAATAAAAATAGAATTACCATATTACCTCCAAATCCCACTTTTGGTATATGTTCAAAATCATTTAAATCATGATCATGAAGAGATATATTCACTCCCATGTTCATTGAAGCATTATTCATAATACCCATGACAAAGAAAAAACCTAAGTGTCCATTGACATATGAATGGATAAATAAAATGTGGTAGATCCATGCAATATAATATTATTTAGCCTTAGAAGAAGAAGAAAACCTTGCCATATGCAGGAGCATTAATGAACTTTGAGGGCATTATGCTGATTAATATTAGCCAGTCATAGAAGGACAAATATTCATGGTTCCACTTACATGTAGAATCTAAAAAAGCCAAACTCAGGAAGAGAGATTAGAATGGTGGTTTCAGGGGCTGAGGGGAGGGAAAACAGAAAATTGCCCTTCAATGGGTATACAGTTTTAGTTATGCAAGATGAATAAATTCCAGAGATTTGATGTACAGTATTGTGCCTATGGTTAACAATACTATAGTGTTGTTAACTGTTGTGTGCACTTAAAAATTTGTTGAGGATAGATCTCATGCTTTGTTCTTACTAGAATAAAAAGAATTAAAATGATTTTTAAAAGAATGGGGAAGGATGACAGATGACAGATTAATAAATAACCAAAAACAAACAAAAGTTCATTTTAATTTGCATACTTGCAGATTCGCAAAGATTAGAAAAAAGTCATTGGCGTACATTACATAATGATACCTGAGTGTGAGCTATAGCTGCTCTGATCCACATATCCTCTCCTTCCAGGACTCAGGCTGAGGAGAAGACTCTGTTTCAGACACGTTGTTTTGTGTAAAGGAGAAGAGAAAAAAAGAGTCACAGAGATTCACAGTGTTTCTTAAAGCTCTTGCTTGCACACAGTTGGGTGAACACTTCTCACATTCCACTGGTCAAAGCAGGCTATAGGATCTAGCCCAAAGTCAAAGTGGTGGGATGTATGTTTCTCTGCAATGAAGTCACATGGTGGTTGGTAGGGGTGTATAATCAATCCTCTTACAGGGAAGGAGGGCATATATTAATTGTGAACAATAATAAACTCATCACTTTTGGATTTCTTATTATAACTCAAATTCTTTTACCAGTAAAATAGAATGCAAAGTTTGATTTTTTTTTTTTTTTTGGTTTATATTTATCCATATCGCTGTCCCTGACTCTATTTTAGCTCAGTAACTTAAATGCCTATCCTCTACCATCTTCTCTTTGTATCCTACAGTGTTCTGAATGCCATGCAGGTTTTATTATAATAATAATTATTATTATTATTAATTAAGCTGACCCTTTGTTCAAATAATTGAAATGTTATTTATGAACCCATAAGTGGATCAACAAGAGAATAACTAATTTTCCATATACATAGAATGAGTATGTGTTAGATACAAAGCAAAAGACCGGAATTGGCAAGGTGACTCTACATCTATTTCTTCAATGAATTGGAAAGATAGTCACTAATTAAGAGAAGATAAATTATCCTTCAGCCTTCGAAAATATTAAAATACATACACACATGTATCCAACATCTTGCTTCCCCATCCCTCAGGATTTTTCACACACATATACATGATACAAGTTGCTATGGTGATATGCTTATCTCCATGGCAATTGATCATTACATCTATGTTTGTGTCCATTGTCTCTTAATAGACAAATTATAGGCTCTAAAGCCAAAGATTCAAATCCTCAAAAAAGATACAAAACAAATTCACAAAAAAACGGAATTTTTACCCAAAAAATATTTTGTTAAATATTTCTAATGATACAAGAAAAAGACTGGAAAAGCAAAGGTTTAGAAAATTAATAGCTAAAATGGAACTATAAAGAATACATGCTCTTGGAAAATGAAAGATTCCAAACAGCTGCAAATGTTCAAAAATGAATGCTTTCTCACAATATAACACAATACAATTTGGCTTGTGGCAGTCTCCATGTAACTGAGAAGCTTGCTCCCCAGCAGAAAATGGGCTTCAGGATTCTTAACCCCAGGAAGTCATCATCGTAAAATTTTCTAGCCTCTGGGAAAAGAATCAGTTTTACTCTTATTAGAGAAAGTCATAAACATTGACTAGAAGTATGAATAAATTGAAACTCCTTGACCTATAGAGAAGTATATAAGACAGAAACTTAAATCTCTGGTAGTATTATAAAAATTGACATTTGAATTCATATATGAAACACATCTCTACCTGTTAACTGCAACAACAACAAAAAATAACTTTAAACACTGTCATTGAATTCTGGTTAATTCTGTGGTACAAATAAAAACAACGTTTTGATTAGGTCAGAGGACTGATTTTTATCAACAATTTAGGTTTAAGAACAATATTTGCTTTAATATGCATCCCATTAAAATGTCTTTATATGCTTCCTAAAAGAGGACATTAATTTTAACATCAATTTTTTAAGATATTTTGATATTCTATGGTCCATATGAAGGTAACTTTCATTTGTAAACTTAAGTTATATAAATAAGAGTAAGGTAAGTAGTGTTGATGAAAAATTAATCAGTCAGTCTATGAAATAGGTGGAAAATTTTATTCAAGCCAAATTTGAGGATTATAAACTGAGAAGAGCACATCAATAAGCTCTGAGAACTGTTTTGTCCATTAGAAGTCAAGGCACAGTTTTATAAGTTTTTAAACAGAAGGTTTACATTAAATGATATATTATTGACAGTTTACATAATCCAAATCTAAGTGTCATCTTTGCCCCTTACAAAATCAAGAAGGAATTTTATCTTTTAAAGGGTTATCTTGTGGATGCTAGAAGAATGTTGCTCTTTATGGTTGATCAGGTATTTCTGTCAATGGCCGAGGTGTGGTTGATGCATAATGCAGATACACAATGCACAGTAGGGGGCATAGAGGAGGCCAAAGGGCAGAGAAAAGTTTTTCATGTTTAATTTTTTCTTGTCTTGCCATAAAATATGAATTTTATTTAACAGTAGGAACATCAAATAGCTACAAACACAAAACAGTACATTAAATGTAAATGCTATAATATTTTTATCTACCTCACATAAGTTATGGAAAAGCATAAATATAGAAACTGGGAGATCTTATAATGAGATTAACATAGTTAATTTCAAAGATATTTGTTTACAAATTAAAATAACTTTGTAAGAGATATATCAGTAAACAAATAAAAATTAGTAAAATATGAATATTCTTAAATCCAACCTTTAGAAAATGACATTTTAATGAACATTAAAGGACAAAAGAGTGAGAGTGGAATCATGCAGGAACCTGTGAGGCTCTCCTGGGTACAAAAGCCTTTCTTTGTCCCTAGCTTCTTGTTTGTAGGTCTTCTCTGAGTTCCAAAGGGTAGATTCAAATAGTTACTAATTAGGGAAGTGAGGGAATGCAGAGACAAAGGAAAAGCATTCAAGAAACATGTAGTGTAGTGATAAAGCTGATACATATCTTTGAGTTCTTCTATAGGAAATACCCAGGTGGAGGATTGTAACTTCAAGCTGAGCACAAGCACATAGATCACAGACTGGTTGGAACCAGAAGGCTGATGATTGAGATTCCTTAATCACCACTCTGTCACCTCACCACCAACCAATCAGAAGACAGTTCTGCACTCTGCAGCCCTATCACAAAAATCTGTCTATAAAAACTCTTCCCTGAAGAGCGCCAGGAGTTCAAGTCTTTTGAGTACAAGCTGTGTGTACTACTTGCATGGCCCTTGTTATAAACCTTTTCTACTCTAAACTCTGAACTTTCAGTTTGACTCATTGTGCAGCAGCAGGAACATGAATTTGAGTTCGACAACAAGAGAGCAAAAGATCCACATTGTCCATTTATTAGCTCCATAACATTTCATTTTTAGATATTCATTTAACCATTCTCTGTTGATGGATAATCTTGCAGTTATTCAATATTGTATTAGAAACTGAGATACATACAATGAGATATCTGGAAAAATATTGCTGACTATGTTTTGACTAATTTACTATTTAGATGTTAGTCCTTTTCTCATTCACCTTTATGAGAATTTTGAATAGGAAGTTAGCTAGTAGTTTCCTTTAAAATAAAGCAATTTATCCTTGTTTAAATACTTATATAAATATATAATAGTTGGGCAATTAGATCTGGCTAATCTCAACAAAAAATCCAGAAAGAAATATGTAGGTAAAAATTCATATATTTATCTACAGAAAGCATCTCTCCAGAAAAGTGTAAAATATCTAATTACCCAAATATTATATAAATCCTTTAAATATTTGCCCTTTTTTATGGTCTTATGGTTTGCAGTAGTATATGCTATTAAGGAATAGTCAGAAACACAGCTATACCACATTATTTATGGGTGTTTTAGTGGGAAGAGTATGTATTGGCTCCTTTGGAGGCAAGCACTTAATTTCTTCCCTTAACTCTTGTTCACCTGCTTTTAGTCAGTGGTACCAAAGCATAGTCAGAATTATACACCAAGAAATCATTTTCATGTATGCATCTCTATTTACAAAACAACATAAAATACATTTGGAAATAAATATCCATCAAAGAACACTTGATAATGGGACCAAAAAGGAAACTTATTCTAGTCATAGTGTGTTGCATTGGATAGGGGTCCAGGATATCATGAAATAACAAAACCCTCAATTGGCTACAGATATGTGGGAGATTATCTTGGTCCCTCGGCATTGTTCATACAGTCAATGACATGGTTAATTCTTAATACTGAAAATCATTTGCTAAAGGTGTTACAGCTCCAATATTAAAAACATGTTTCAAGTCATCTTCATAAGAAATGGGACACAGTGAGAGGTTTACTATCTTTTCTGTGACCTTGTCTTATTTCTTTATAATCCTAATAGACCATGGACATATATATCTAAATGTCACTAGCATACATCAGAAATCCTTAACTACCTACATTGTACATGTTAGATAAAAACAAAGTATGCTTTCTTCACCTTCCCCCACATACAGAGGCTGCCTCATACAAACATATTTCAAGATTTTCACAGAGATATCTTCACAGTAATTCTGAGGAAAAAAAAAAAAAAGAAAAGATGTCCACTATTAATCAAAGTAACTATTATAACTAGCCGAATTCAGATGAGAAGGGATTGAAAATTTCTTTCCCAGTTGAGTTTATTACAACCTTTTACATATTAGAGCTCCTTATGACTTATATTAGGAAACTGTAACTTTAAATCTTTACATTCTAACTAATGATTCCCCAAACAGGCTCTCATTTTCTTTTGTTATAAAAACTCACATTTTCTTTTATTAGTGTGTGAAATTTATAAGAAAACCAATATTTTTGCCAATTTTTGTCCTATGCTGTGCTTTAAGAATTCTTTGGTTCATGGTATGTAACATAAGTGTCCTGGAAGCTACCCACAAACCGCCCTTCTCACATCTGAAAGAAAAGGAGAAAAAGAGAGGAAAAGAAAGGACAACTCCCCACTGAAGGCAACAGTGAAAAATAGAAAGTGTTAAACTTGGACCATCTCAAACCAAAGGCCCACAGACTTAATATAGAAGAATAATTAAAGGAAATAAAAACAGTAAGCAATTTGCAAAGTGTTGTCAAAAATTCTGTTCTAATTTTTTAAAAATATTTTTGAGGCTGATCATTATGTGTTTATATATGTGAACAATTGTCTATTAATTTTTCTCAGCCTCATTTTAGTCATAGATCATTAATTTTGATATGTTGTGTTTTCATGACCATTATTTTCTGGATATTTGCAATCTCCTATTTTATATTTTCCTTTTGTCCAAGAGTTATTTATGAGGTAAATATTTAATTTTCTGGAGTTTTCTTTCCTCCTCTCTCTCTCTGTCTTTCTCTCATTTCCTCTCTCTCTCTCAATTTCTAGTGTTATTCAGAGAAAATGGTCTATATTATTCCACTTTGAACATTGAATTGAACAATGGATTCAGTGGTTGGGGAGAAGAGAAAATTGTAGACAACATATGTGTGTGTGTGTGTGTATGTTAAAAATTCTATTTCTTGTAAAAAAAATAAAAAGCAAAGTTTCACATGAGTTCTTTTGTTTAAGTTCATAGATTGCCTGATCACATTGCTTATTTCATTATTAACTTTAGGATATTTGATTAGGAAGATCTGAAATATATGAGTTCAATTTCTCTATTTCTGTTGTATCTTATACAATTCTCTTTGCTCATCCTGTTTATTGTGCTTTGTGTATTTTATTTTATACTTTTATGTATTCTTCCCTCCCCTCCTCTTTTCCTCTCTTCCTTTGTTCCTTCCTCCTCTTCTTCCCTCACCCTCTCTCTCTCTTACTTTTATCAGCTGTTTTATTTGATATGTAAAAATATATGATTGTTAAACCTTATTGTGTATTTACCTTCTATAATTTAAAGTTCATATTTTTCTTAGAAAATACTTTTAACTTTATTACAAAATGCTTGAAAGTAATATCATAGATTCTTTAAACTCTTTGTTAGCACCTGTCTGGTAAGCATTATTTTTTTGGCCATGCAGCATGCAGGATCTTAGTTCCTCAACAAGGATTCAAGCATGTGGTCCCTGCAGTGGAAGCACAGAGTCTGAACCACTGGACTGCCAGAGAAGTCCCAAGCATTTTTGCATACTTTAAAAATCTGAGTGACATGTCTGTGTCATTTTCATTTTAGTTATATATTTTCTGGTAAATTCGGTGTAAGGTTCTTCATTAGAACTTATAACTCTATTTCTTTTAATAATTTATTTGTTCTGTTTACATTAATTGATAAGAAGTAGATTTGGCCTAATTCTATTAACTTACATATTCTTTCCACATACTGTCTTTATTATTCTTTGTCTTTTACTATAGGATTGCATTTTCTTATATGCACAGTTATTGAACAGTTTTATTTAAAATTTTGCATACTACATTTGAACCTTTGCTTTTACTTTAGAAACTTCAGCAACTGCTACCTCCCTAGTCCAATCATCTTCTTCCTGGATTATTTCAACAACTTCTGCACTCTTGGTACATTCACTTTTGCTATTCCTCTTCTTTACCTTTCTCAACTCAGCAGCAGGAGTGAGCCTTTAAAAATGTTGCTTCCCTGTTCAAAGTCACTCAGTGGTGTCCAGCTGATCTCAGAGGAAAGGTCTTATTTAATACTTCAGGCTTTATTTCTACTCACAAGTGAAGACTTTCAAATTCCATCCCAACAACACAACCTCCTTCACTGCAGACTTTGTCAGCTTTCAGAAAAACATGTTCACCTCACATTGAAAAATACTTCCAAAATAAATCCCTCTTAACTATACTGGGAAGTGTGGCTTCGACAGAAAATAAACATGGGAAATATCTACTTATATTCAAGACATTGTCTCTATGTATCCTAATGCAAAATTCAATTTTCAGTGTATCAGAGCTTCTCTTCCATTCTGTTTCCATTCCAACTTGAGTAACAGCAAATGGAGGTACTAAAATAGGCTTCTGCTGCTAATCACCAGGCAGAGTTATTGCCTGACTGACTAGCTAAAAATTTCAATGTTCTACAATCCCCACATTTTTGATAATTCACTAGAATAACTCACAGAGCTCACTGAAAGTGCTACGCTTAAGATTAGACTGTTATCATAAAGAATACACATAGGGAAAGGTCTGGGAGGGTTCCAAACACAAAGCTTCTGTGCCATCACCTCACAGAGTCAAGACATTTTGCCCTCTTGGTACATCAATATTTACCAACCAGGTGAATGTGTTCACCAGCCAGGAAGCTCTAGCTTTAGTGTCCAGAGTTTTTACTGAAGTTTTATTAGTAGGCATGATTAATTAAATCATTAGTCACAGGATTAAACTCAGTCTCTAGCCCTCTCCCTTCCCCATAGGTCTGGCAGTTGAAAGTCTCAACCCTCTAATCCCCTTCTTGGTTATTCTGGTGACCAGCTCCAATCCAGAAACTATTAATGAACCCAGCATGAACCATCTCTTCTTTGCCGTAACAATGCAACTCTTCTCACTCAGGAAATTCCTAGAGTTTTTGAAGTTCTGAGCCTTTATGGGACAAAACCCAAGTATATTATTTTTCATACTAAACCTTCCCAATGTTCATGCTCTATTTCTCTACCTCTCCAAGGCCAAGACAGTCACTTCATATTTGTGTTGAGAACACATGACAGCATCAGAGAATACTGCATTAGAAGTTTCTTGACTTTTTATAAGTTCAACCTGAATTTCTTTAACCCTATCCACGACAAGCAACTTCATTAGCTGAAGTCATTTACAGTCCAAAAAAATAACTTCCAAACTCACTGGGACCAGATACCACACACTCACTTGTAAGCCATAACCAGAGCCACCTCTAATGTTACTAATTTCAGCAGGTTAATTTTTTATCAGTCAAATTGTATTCCACTTTTTTGTCCAATCCTGATATATTATGGCAAATTATAAAGAGCAACTTGATCCATTTGCCACTCCCAAGCATGTTATTCATGAGCCTTGGTGTCTTGGATGTGATAAAAGGACATTGAGAGTAACTGAGCCTCAGAATTTAGGACTCTATTGATACCACAACAACCATGACATGGAAGTTGGGCATTACCTGATATACTTCTCTTAGAGAAGATAGATGGGAAATATGGCCCATTCTATCACATTTAGAGCCCTGCCACAAGGTCACCATATAAAATGTCTAGGTTGTACAAAATAAATAGGAAAAACAGCATTTTTTAAACATATTTATTGGAGTATAATTGTTTTACAATGGTGTGTTAGTTTCTGCTTTATAACAAAGTGAATCAGCTATATATATATACATATATCCCCATATCACCTCCCTCTTGTGTCACCCTCCCACCCTCCATATCCAACCCCTCTAAGTGGTCACAAAGCACCGAGATGATCTCCCTGTGCTATGCAAACAGCATTATTTTTATGTAGTAATTTATAACCTTGTGCATCTGATGGCTATGGCTGGATAAAGGCAAATCATTTCCTAGAATTGAATGGCAGTATCCTTCAGCTCTTAGTATTGAAGAATTGTATAAAATTTATTTTACAAATATAAGGACTTTGAAGAAATATTTTACTTAAAATCATAATGCCACATAACCAGCAGAGAAAATAGGAGAAGTGGTTTAAACTTCCTGTGGCTTTTGGAGTTTATTCTAAATCTACTGAATAGTAAGTCCTCATTTAATTAATGGTAGGCCAGTCTAGCATCAGGTCTCTGAATTCTTAGCTTACTAAATACTCTTAAATCCATTAATTCCTAAAAATTCTCTACTAAGTATACTTAACACTTTAATTAAAAGGGTGGACAGGAGAGCACAAACCTCTGAGTGATCTTAGAGTGAGGTCCAATGTCTCTCAAAGGAAAGGAAAATATCCCTCTAGATTTTTGTATTTTGCCTCCAAGTCCTCTGGTATAGTTTTGATTGAATCTACAATAATGTGGTTTGTTTCACTATTTTTTTTTTTTCCGGTATTCTGGTCTCTCACTGTCGTGGCCTCTCCTGTTGGGGAGCACAGGCTCTGGACGCGCAGGCTCAGCAGCCATGGCTCACGGGCCCAGCCACTCCGCAGCATGTGGGATCTTCCCGGACCAGGGCACGAACCCGTGTCCCCTGAATCAGCAGGCAGACTCTCAACCACTGCACCACCAGGGAAGCCCTGTTTCACTATTTTTTAAAAGGCATTTTGAATGACACCATAGAACAAATTGATGCTTCGGGACACAGTGCCTTGTTTTTCCTGAGGTTTCACCCATCTCATGTATACACTGTTACATACACCCAAAGAGTACTGCTACTTCCATGTTAGAAGAATATTAAAGGCCCATGTCCTACAGCAAAACCATTTGTCATGGTGAGTGTTTATTCCTTGAGTGAGGAAAGTCTCATCTCATAACAGGCAACTCTCTCCCAATGGTGATATTTCACTTTTGTTTTAAAGGTAACTTAAGAGTGGTTGCTAGGTCCATTTGATAGAAAAAATTTATTTGGATTATCTGGATTTCCTTGAGGGAATTCTTATTCTCATTTCCCATGGTTTATATCTTTAGTAAACAATGATTTCTGAAAGTTAGCAGATTGAAATTGTCTAAAATGTAAAAGAAGAGACTCAGTGGTCCCTGTGGGACTTGACTTAGAGACATACCTCCCAACCTCACAGTTTTTGCCATATCTAAGAAAAATAATTTCAAATACAAAGGCAAATAACATTAGAAGAAATCTGTCACCCAGACTTCTTTGTGTGTGAGAATCAAATTGTGACAGAATCCATGGAAAAAGCAGATGGAGGGACCATGAAATATTTTAAGTGAAAAAAAAAAACTTTAAATGTGGCAGAAATCATACTAGGAACACATAAGGAGCTAAAGAATTAGGAGCCCTTATTAGGAGAAAAGTTTAACTCTTACAGATGATGTTAGAATTGAGTGAAGGAGGAAAAAAGATTTATCCAAAAGAGTATAGTGGAATTTGTTTCTGATCGTTCAGGTTAGGAAAGTTTTGGAAAGGAGGAAAAGCATGCAGGGGGACTATCCAGTGAGTCTGTGCAGAGGGGCTGGTGGGAGGCAGGGGAAGATGCAGGGAGAGTATGAAGGGAGAGTATCAAGGAAGATTGTGCAGAGGAAATATGCATCTGTATCTGTGGATACAGATTTAATAGAGAAGTAAAAGGAAAGGTCTGAGAGAAAACATTGCACAAAACATTGCCAAGGAAGACCCTATCCAGAATAATATTCAAAGGTATTCCCTGAACAGAGAAATTGATTTTTAAGAAACAATTGGGAATTTCCAACTTGACATTGGGGGAATAACCACAACAACCATTGCAGCCAACATGCACTGAATGGTCACTCTATGGTGAACACTATGCTAAGGACTTGGCCTGTTTTTTATCATTTAATCTTCACAGAAAATCTATATGTTCTGAAATCTTTACTTATTTCCTAGAAGAAAGAGTCCATCAGTCAGCTTTGAGTCTTAAAGCTGACTCACATGACCTCTTTAGCAAGACCATATTTGTGAAGGCAGAGAGTAGTACAGAGAAAAAGAATTTTCTGAAATGCTTTGTTCCATCTTTCAGCATAAAAAAGAGTTAGCCTTTGGTTAATGTAACTATAGAATATTACAAAAGTGAGGAGGAGTCCTTCTCAGACTGAAAGGTTTTAGGGAAAGCTTAAACCTTTTGGTTCCACTAGATTGGGGGAGGAGAAGGGAGATTCAGGTAGATCTAAGGAGTCAGACACACATGAGTTATGATTCCAAACTTTCCCAGAAGGATGAACATAGGGACAAGGGTAGGAATCATTACCTATTTGAGAAACTTGAGAGCTTCCAGAGATATTGGCACACCTTCAGATCTCTAATGATCCACGGTCACTTTCCTCAAAAGTACATGGTAACCATGCAGCAGCAGCAGCAATAAAAACTAGAAGGGTTAGCTAGAAGCCAGTCTGGATCTCGATGTGCTGAGAATTGTGAGAAAAAGACCCAGAATTGTCCAATGACCATAAAAGGAAACAGAGAAGTATTAAGAAAGTCTGTGAGCCAGCAGAGGCATGGGATTAAAATGAAGGGTGTGTGTGAGGTGTGAAGACTTTGAGTCCAGAGCTAAATGGCCAGGATTAAGGATTCTATCAGTGGGTGCCAGAACATCATGCTCCCCAAAATCCAGGTTTTATGATGTCTTACTCCAGAAGATATCAGTTCAGGAGGAGCCTAAACCCAGCACCCCAGAACAGGGTCCAGAAATCTGCAGAGGACACCTTGTTAATACAAATATTTCAAGTCTTCCTCTCTTGATTCAAGGTCACAAGACCTCTCTAAATACATAGTCAAAGCCTTGGAGGAGAGAATTGGAGAGGAAGGAGAGGAGAGCAGAATGTGAAAAGACAACATTGTATCCAACAGTGACTGAAGAGACTGATTACATTCCCTGATGAACCTAAACTTATCACAATGTAAATAAAACTTAGATATCCCAGCCATTACCATCCTAAACCAATATCCATGGGTAAGAGTACCTATGTACCAAGTGCAAATACATTTTTGGTACTACGACACTGGATTCGGGGATTTTGGTGTGGTTGTAGGATCTTTTTTCTATAATCATGTTGTTTTCTCCCTCAAATGGAAATATAGTTTTGAAATGATTTTTACTTAAAGGTTTTAATTATCCTACCTCTAGAACTGTATTAATTATCTCTTTTTATTTAAAACAGTTTGAAAATGTTTTAAAACTCTCTGGTTATTTCCATAATTTTGATCAATTTTGGGTTTTGAGTCCATTTTGGTATTGTATGGTTCTTATTAAAATAATCATCTAAGTTTGGTCTCAAGTAAAATTTTTTCCTTCCCATTAGTTTTTCTTAGTTAGCTTAGTATGTTATTTAATTTTAAATCCTTGAGTTGATTAAATACTTTATTTCCTTGCTTTTTTCATATAAATGTTATGTTTTTCAAATAATCTTTCTTGTAAAATATGATTGATGATTTGGGGTCAATATAACGATGGTAAAGAGAATATGTTCCAGATTTGCAACAAATAAAGTTAAATAAGAACTCAAACTAATTTGTTTTAGTGGACATATATTGATTGCTTCTGACATTAATCATGTCCCTGTTCTTTTCTTTTCATGACAGTGTCCAGAATTTTGCAACCATATAGTTTTAAATTGGAAATGATACTGGTCACTCTACCCAAGGACCGAGGGGACCTTGTAGGCTCCTTCTTCTCCTTGGGAGATTTGTCAAAGAGACCAGGATAGTTTAGACCAAGACTTTTCATAAAACAGTCTTTTTAAAGACTCCATAATCAGATATTATGTGTTTATCTGTCTAAAAGAATTGCAACAATTTCATCAAAGCTTACAATTTTTCACATAAACACTAAAGTAAAATTTTCATATACATTTTCATGGTCCATGCTAAAGTTGAGACAAGAATTCAGAGCATTGGTAATATGGCCAGTTAGATATCTCTGCAATTCCTGCTTTATTTTGGAGGTGAAGACTTGAAACCAGGTAAAACATCCACAGTGTGTACTATCTCAGTTTTGCTAGTTACAATCTTGCCTTTGGTGAAATAAGTTGTGTTGAAGACCTATACTTTGGAAATACTCAACCATTGCAATAAGATATCTTAACTGGTCATTTTCAGTAATTTTTTTACTAGAGTTTTGGAATATATTTGTTAATATTTGTTTATTATATGTTTGTTCTAATAGGTGGTTTTGTGGCCAGAAACTTTGCTACTTTGCTACTAAAAGTTAACTTTTCTGTGTTTGTTGGGAAAGACTAAATTTATCCAGGGCTCCAGTCTGCAGCAGGTACCATCGATCTCACTAGAACTGTCACAAAGTGGCCACTTTATTTAGAAATCTGTCTCAAGCAAGTGCAAGCTGGATTTCCACAAGCACACTTTTATTTTCTTTCTTAAAAGTATTCCCAGCACTGAAGTTTACCCCCTCTTGACTAGCCTATGTGGTCTCTGCAGTCCCAGGTTCACTAATAATAAGAATATATTGGAAATTCCATCTGCATAAATCCAGTAATATTTATTTTTCACAAATCAGGAGTCAAAAAAAATGTTTCCCTCCATCCTTCATTTCTTTCTCTGCTATTATATCTTGAATATTTTTTTTTTTAGTTTTCTCTCCTATGGATGCTAACTTTTACTCTCCTGAACTGATGATACAAATATTTCTTAACCATTTATATATATTTTTGATATTTAAATAAAAATTTGACCAAAATGGGAAATTAAATAAATGGGTGCAAATCGTGATGTTGATTGTGTACACAGCCATATTTTTTTCCCAGGAGTGCCACCATTTAAATGAAGTAAAGCAATTCAGTACTGTCTTAGGTTATTTTATGCCCATATATGTCTACACAATCTGAGAAGTGGAGCTAAGATAAACATTTCTCAAGTAAAACTACCATCTGCTTTTATTGCTCTTCAATTTTCAGTAATGCCTCTAAGATTTAACTATAAGAATAGACACAGTGATGAATTTTCCATATAAGAAGAGGATTATAGACAGAATGAAAATACTCTCATTTTATATCCTTTTCCTTATGATGTCCTAAACAATAAAGTGATAGCAACAGCTAAATGCTTTGTAAATTCTTTTCTTTATAACAACTGCAAGTCAGTTCTTAACATATATTTGACCCTGGAAAAACAGTAGGAACTACCTTGTGGTTGACTTTGCATCACAAAACAGCTTCTCTTTTTGAAATAACAGCTACAAATATCTCAGTGGCTAATTAAATCTTAGCAATTATTACAGGAAATACAATAAATATTGGGCTTTTCTTCTTATATATGGTACAATTTTTCTCTTTTTATTTCCTTCTCTAATTAAAATCAGTAGGTTTCAGTATTATTTTTATTGAAATAATTTTATCTATACATATAGGTAAAATTCAGCTCAGCAAAGTTTTCATACAATCCCTTAAATTAGTTTCCTATTTCTGCATAACAAATTATTGAAAACTTAGTAGCTTAAAACAATACTTATCATGAGTTCACAGTTTTCATGGGTCAAGTATCTGGGTATAGATTAGCTGTATCCTCTACTCTGGGTCTCACCAGGCTGAACTCAAGGTGTTGGCCAGGGCTGCAATCTTGTCTAAGGGCTCAGTATTTATTTTAAGCCCACTAGTTTTTGGCAGACTTTAGTTCCTTGCATCTGTAGGACTGAGGTATTCAACTCCTAGAGGCTACTTGCCATTCCCTGCCAAGTGGCCATCTCCAAAACATATCAGTTTGCTTCTGCTCAGAACAGCAGGAGAATGTTTCTATGACTCCTAATCTCTTTGGCTTCTGAGAATTTTGAAGAAATCATTTGGTTAGCTGATTATCATGCACATCCAGGATAGTCTCCTTTTTGCTTAAATCCAAGTCAACTGATTCAGGGGTTTAAATATATCTGTAAAATCTCTTTTGCCATAAAAGTTAACATGATCAAGGAAATAAAATTTCATTATATTTACAAATCCCACTCACATACAAGGGAAGAGGACTATTCAAGGCATGTTCACCGAGTCAAATAATTATATAATATTTTACAATAAGTCATTATTATATTATTTTATATAATAGTGAATATTATTATAATAATATTCAAGGCATATTCATTCTAGAGGCAGGACTTTGGGGTCATCTTAGATTTTGCCTACTATAACTGTTTAGCCAATCAATGTCAACATAATCTTCCATCATTTGCTTGAGAATACATGCGACTGAAATTTAGAGAAATATGACTAAAGTAATAGCTATCATTTTTTTTTTTATTCTTACTGTATTCCAGGAACTGTGCATTGTTACTAATTGAATTGAACTCAGGATGAATTGAGTCTTTACAAAACCCTGTTGGTTAGTATTATTAAAATAATTATTATTATCCCTAGAATTCAGAGAGGTTAAATGGCTCTTTTTAGGTCAGATGGCCTTTGGATGTTAAAGCCTGGGCTGAAGTCAAAATTCTCTAATGCTGATGTCCATGCTTCCTCTAGATAAGCCAGTTTTCAGCCTCATACAGGCTCTCAGTATTTGTAGAGGGGAGCATTCATATCACAGATGTTTGGAAGTCTTCAGTCTTTGGTAGAGGTGTTATGAGAAGATGAGACTAGGAAAAGTGAGACTCTCAAGAACAGAATTAATAGCTATCTTTCCTTATGGGAATACTGAATATGTGATTCAGAATTGTGGCAGGTATGGTATAGTTATGACAGGTGTTTATGGACTCCCCATCTTATGGATCTGAGTTGCTTCTGATGGGCTGAATATCTGAACCAGGGATCACACTGGAACGTTGAGATACTGCATACCTGCAAGACCCACCACTATATCTGCTATGAGTTACATTACCATCTGGAAGAACATACCTTGTTTGAAATTTCTGAGGATGTGGTAAGTGGTGGGAATTCTATGGACAACACCAAAATGAGTCCAAACAAATACACCACTCTATAAATACTAATAACCTAGACAGATTTAGCTGTCCAAGTACACAGTTGTGCCAGATGAACACCATTTTCAAAAAAAAATGAGTACTACAGACAAATGGACCATTCTAAACCTACAGAAATCTCTGGACACAAATTATTACAGACACACAGTCTAACTTCAGACATGTTCATTTCTCACACACTGGCAAGCTCAACATATTGACAATTTCATGCACAGTCGTAGCTCTAGACATAACAAACTCTTTGGGCATCTTGACTTTCTCATTAAAATCACCCAAGCATATACTAGGAATCGCATGCTCACTTCATCTTAGATGTAAGGGAGCCAGATTGGAATTTCTTCCAGGCCATATCAGATTAATTTATAAGTTTGTATATATTTTGTTATTGGAAACACTTACCTATGCTTCTTCAAGACCAGTTGTTTTCATGCAGCTACTGCAGGCAATGATGTGTAAATAATTAGTAGTCATATAAAAACTATCTATTATTTATCTATAAATGTGATACTGATAAGTGACAGATATTAATGTTTACAAAAATTAAATATATTTTTGAGCTTTGGCTTAATGTTTTCTTTTAAAGTTATTAATGAATCTCCATGAAACATTAGCTTCAGCCACTAATTTTGAATTTAGTATGGTGCATAAAGGTTTGACAGGGAAAGCTTCTCTAAGAATAACCATATTCTTCTCAAGCCTGCATTTAGTTGTAGATATCTGTAAATTGCTTTCTCAAGAATCCAATTATTGGACTTCTTCATTTTTTCCTGGGAATATTGAGTTTGCTACTTGTTGTTTATCATAGAACAAATAACTAAACTGCATTAAGAGTTTGTTAAGTTATACTAGAATTAATATGTTATGTAAGGTAAATTTTGCTTTTATTTTTCAATAAACGGTTTTCTCTCAATGTTCCAGACTTTGTAGGTATATAAGGTCTCTGTTCCAGGGTCAGCTTGCCTCTCCTAATTTAGCACTGATGATCCATTCTTTAAAAAGTCATGCTAGAATATAAAGCCTTCATGTTTCTATAGTTCCTGCTTTTTTCTGCATTTCACTGCTACAATTACTGAAGACTTTCTACTTTACTTAGTGAGTGAGCTCTCTCAGTAATATATTGGTTCTAAGTCTACTCATACTTTCCCTGGAGCAGCTTACTAGAGGAGTACCCACAAGCCCAAATGATGAAAAGTCTGTCCATTGTCTTGCTTTGCAGGAAAGTTCCCTAGCTCTTGTTACAACTGTGTATTAAATACTACTTTCAGGTGAGCCTTCTCATGTTATTGCACCCTCCTGATTCCACTGATTAATTTTGAGGTGAGCATGTGGCATGATTAGACTCAATGAATCTTAGTGAGACTTTTACTGCATGTATGAAAAGAGGCATGCTCTATTACCACTAGATTTGAATTTGGGAGGATGGAGAACTGGGACTGCTGAAGGTTGCCATGTGAAATCTGAGAATGAATACAAAAACCAGAAGGCAGAATCCTACTAGAAACATGTTTCTGAATGCAGCTATACTTGAATCAGACCCCAAACTTAGACTCATCTATTACTGAGGATACTCAATTCTCTTTTTTCCTTACTGAATTGGGTTTTCCACTTATAGCAGGAAGTTTTCTTAATAACCCATTACCGCTGCTAAGCAA
The DNA here is from genome assembly GCF_000442215.2 of Lipotes vexillifer. Lineage (NCBI taxonomy): Eukaryota > Metazoa > Chordata > Mammalia > Artiodactyla > Lipotidae > Lipotes > Lipotes vexillifer. Next base: position 205,703 of record NW_006771194.1, read on the forward strand.
ATGTCACAGCTGTGATGAGAATGTGTGGTCAGTAACCTCAATCTGGCCTGAAGATTCAAGGAAGAGAAGTTACCTACAAGAAGTAATATCTAAGCTGAGATGTGAAAGGTGTGTAAGAATGAGCCAGGTCAAAGGGAAGGAGCAGGCTCAGAGAATATGTTTGCAAATAGACATGAAGAACATGTATGAAGGGTCTTTTCAACATCTAGAGAACTATTAGGAAGATGAGATGCAGAGAAGCTGAGAATAAATATGATGAGATTAGAGAGGAAGAATTCACCAGCCATGTACTGACCTAAGTTATTGGCCATTTAAAAGATTTTAATTAAAAATTTAATGCACAATGTCAAAATTCAGACAGTACAGTAGAAGCTATTGATGAACTCTTCCAAATACCCAAGAGAGAAATCTAAGACCTTTATTTATTTTCCTTTATTTGACAAGGATAGCTAATCTTCACAAAAAAATGTTTATGCAGATGCTTATCCTGTTTTTTTTTTTTTTTTCATTGATTGCTAAAACCCAGAAGCAACTCAAATGTATTTCATTTGGTAAATGGAAAAACAAACCCTGGTACATTTATACAATGGAATAATACTCTGCAAAAAGGAAGAATGGGAGATATAGAGGTATTTGTATATGGGTTTTCCCCATATAGAAATTAAAATATTTTAGTTATTATTTATTTATTTTAATATAAATGTTTATATACTTATTTTCATAAGGTTAAAATCTATCAATGATATCTTAGTGAAAATTCAAGCAGAAAATTGTAGCTATAAATTTTTAACACACCCTGAATTGCCAAGGCAACCTTCAGAACAAAGAAAAAAGTTGGAGGTTACATGCTCCCTGACTGCAGACTATACTACAAAGCTACAGTAATCAAAACAGCACAGTATTGGCACAAAAAGAGACACATGGTTCAAAGCCCAAAAATAAGCCCACACACCTACAGTCAATCAACCTATGTCAGAGGACACAAGAATATACAATGGAGAAAAGATCACCCTTTCAATAAATGGTTCTGGGAACACTGCATGGCTACAAGTAAAAGAATAAGATTAGGACATTTCCTTACACCATGTACAAAAATAAACTCAAAATGGATTAAAGACCTGAGTGTAAGATCTGAAAGCATAAAACTGGAAGAGAATATAGGCAGAACACTCTGTGACATAAATTGTAGCAATATTATTTTGGATCTATCTCCTGAGGCGAAAAAAATAAAAGAAAAAGAAAACAAATGAGACATAAAAATTTAAAAGCTTTTGCACAGCAGAAGAAACTATCAACAAGATGGAAAGAAAACCTACTGAATGGGAGAAAGTATTTGAAAATGATGTGACTGATAAAGGGTTAATATATAAGCAGCACATACAACTCAATATCCAACAAACAAACAAATAACTCAATTTAAAAAATGGGCAGAAGACATGAATAGACATTTTTCCAAAGAAGACCTACAAATGGCTAATAGGCACATGAAAAGTGGTTCAACATACATAATTATTAGGGAAATGCAAATCAAAAACATGATGAAATACGCTTCACACCTGACAGAATGGCTATCATGAAAAAGTTTACAAATAACAAATGTTCGTGAAGATGTGGAGAAAAGGGAATCTTAGTACATTATTTTGAGGAACGGAAGTTGGTACAATCACTATGGAATACAATATGGAATTTCCTCAAAAAACTAAAAGTAGAACTACCATATGATCGAGCAATTCTACTCCTGGGTATACACTGGGAAGAAACATGCACCCAATGTTCATAGCAGCATTTTTTGCAATATCCAAGATATTGAAACTACCCAAGTGTCCATCAACAGAGGAATGGATAAAGAAGACATGGTATATATACACCATGGAATATTACTTAGCCATAAAAATGAATGAAATTCTATTTGCAGCAATGTAGATAGACCTACAGAGTGTTACGCTTAGTGAAATGTCAGAAAGAGAGACAAATACTGTTATCACTTATATGTAGAATCTAAAAAATAAAACAAACATATATAACAAAACAGAGAAAGACTGACAGATATAGAAAACAAACTAGTGGATACCAGTGGGGAGAGGGAAGTGGGGAGTGAAGCAAGAAAAGAGTATGGGATTAAGAGATACAAGCTACTGTGCATAAAATTGGTAAGCAACAAGTATATATTGCACAGCACAGGGAAATTCAGCCATTATTCTGTAATAACTTTAAATGGAGTACAATCTAATCTATAAATATATTGAATCATTATGCTGTGTACCTGAAACTAATGTAATATTGTAAATCAACTGTACTTTAATTAAAAAATGTACTCAATGAAAATGTTAGAATTTAATAGTATTTGAGTGAATAACCACATGAGTCAATGCATTTAAATCTGGAGAGGTAAGCAAGATCCAAAATGTATAAGGGCATATGACCACTTCACAGCATATGTGTTTTTTTATGAGAAAAATGTTAAAATACTGAATATTCACAGGCTAGATTAAAATAAGAGAGGGATTGATTCCTATAAAAATATTTCTCTAATCAAAATTTTCTACTTTATTGATTAAAACTATGTCAGTGAGAAAATTGGCACCACTTTTTATTTGTAAAATATTAATATTTGAACCTATGAAAAAATAAGTTACATACATATGCAATTATGATCTTTCACTCTTAGAATTGTTTGGATGTTTTTCATTTCCAGAGAGAGTTCACATATATTATATTGTTTTACTTTAGAAAAAATTGTGAGAATGGTATTGTTATCAATCTCATTCTAGAGATGAAGAAAATGAGGTTCAGAGAAGTGAAATATCTTGTTAAGAGTGTCAGTGGCCAGCAGGGAATAGAATGAATTCAGTTCATTCAATGCAAAACATTCTGGGAATCTACCATAAGCCATATATTGGAAATTTCTGATGATTATAGACAGGATTAAAAAGGATCTATTTATCCTTTCCCATGTGTCATAGTTTTCTATCTGTTAGGACTGGAAAGGGCATGGTCACCTATGCCCTGGCATCAGTGATGAGTGCTTGGGCACTCAGGCACCATGCCCAACACTCCCCTCCTCATCCACTGTTCCCAGTACTTTTGGAAGCCACATATTGGTATTTAGAAACCACAGACTACAATAGAGCAAATAATTCCCCTTTTAGTCCCATTGTCATTTACACCAGGCTTTAGCACATAATACTGGGAATAGGTAATTTTAACAGGCTAATTCCAAGGAAATGCACTTTTCAGATCCTCATCCCCAGAGCTTCTTATGCAGCAGTCTGAAGTACAATTCAATAATCTGCATTTTTAGCCAACTACAGAATCATTGATACAACTGTTCTATAGAAACCATACTTTGAGAAATGCTGTCCTGGAAGCTTTTCACTTTTCCTCATGTCACACCTGCAACTGAAAATAAATTGGCTGCTAGAATATAAAACTGGGCTAAAGATATCATGGTGGGCTATTATTAGCCTAATAGGCACATCTATTTGTGTTTTTAAATAAAATGTGTAAGAATATTAAATGGGATGCTTTCCATTTTCTCAGTCATTCATGCCTGAAGTCATTTGACCTCTTGTTTCTGCATTAGCTATTCTAATGATGTTGGTCTAATCATCCAGTGGCAGATATTATGACAGACAACTATTCCTGAGCTATTTCCTGAAACTTCATCTGTTAAAAAAGATTAGTAGGTCATCTACTACCTTCATATAAGACTGCTTTTGTCTCAACAAATCTCAGCAGTTTCTTTCAGAGTTTACCTTTCTGATTTTGAGTGGACATGTTTCATTAAAACTTGTATAAAAATTAACTAGTACCATAAACCTGAACCTTTGATGACACCAATCTGCCTGTGCATTTCATAACATTGTTAGTTTTCTAAGATTGTTGCTTATATATTTAAGAAACATAATTTAACCTCAATCAGTAAATTGTAGAGAATTTCCACTTATTTATGGTAGTAAGAAAGAGCAGTGGTTTACCAAGAAGCTTTCAGTGTTAGTTGTATGAGCCAGGACAGAAATCTGAATACTAACTATTAAACCTCTTTGTGTGTGTGCTGGTGGCACAAATTTTGATGACACGTTTAAAAGCTAATGCTTAAATGTGAATTTAGAAGTTAAAATCCAAATCAAAAAAATAAAAATAAAAACAAGTACAATAGAGCATTTTAAGAAAACAGATTATCTTCCTTGTCCTTTCAAAGTTTAAATGGCTTTTGACTGAGTGCCACATATTTACAGAACATGCCAAATATTTACAATACTTTGTTACTCTATCTTTGACAGCGTCACTTAAGCATTTCTTTCTATATTCCCATTCACTTTTAATTGTTTAGTTTTACTTTGTAAAGCCATTCAGTTGGCATACGCTACTAAAAATGTCAGAAGATAGCAGTAATAAAAATTTAACTGTGTTTTTTTCTCCCAAGCAGCCTTCGCATTTCTATTGCACACTTCAGTAACTCAAACACTTCAATTCTTAGTTAAATTAAATGCAGTAATCATTAATATCTAAGTAAAACCATAATTTAAATTGAATTTAAACTAATCATCTACTTTTTTCTCTCTGTATGGGTAAGACTTAAAACAGAAAAGGCAAAAGATACAAAGGAGAAATTGCATGGTGGTGGGTGGTGGGATGTTATTGAACTCCTTCCCCATCATTATCATTATCTGTTCTCAGTTTTCATTAATCACTGTGTTATTAGAAACCTGGTAGTTAAAAGTGCCAGGACATCTTCCTTGTTTGCCAGTATAAGAGGCAGAGGGAAACTGAACAATTTTTAGCATCCTAGAATTCATCTTCCAAAGACATGAAGTCCAATAATTGCATTGCTAATTTACATCAGAAAACAAGCTCGACCAAATCAACTGATGAAACCGTTTTGCAAAGAAATAGGAAAAACATAGGTGTTGTTGAATTAATGACCTGAGAGTTGAAACTCAGAAACTGATGTGGAAACGCTCTTATTCTTCATTTTGTTAATGACAATTCAGCAG
>NW_006771194.1:210709-242396 GCF_000442215.2 Lipotes vexillifer
CTCTGAGATAGAAATTAGCCAGCAGGAGGCTTATTAAGGAATGTGCTTGTTATCAACACTTATAGAAGGGAAGAAGAAGGAAGGAAGGAAGCAAAATTGGGCCCTGGGAAAAACTGAGCTGCAATGCTCCCTCAGTGAAAGCCTCCATAGTCAACCCCACTTGGTGAGGAGCTGGGAAGCAGGAATATCCCATCAGCATATTCCTGAGTTGGATTAATGGAACCAGATTTTTACACTCCTTCTACCCTGGATGGTGGCCTCCCAAGAAGCAGGCTTGATCTTGGACAAGGTAACTCTTTTCAGCTCAGTTAGTTCCTTTAGGTATCTGACAGATGAGGGTTTTCTGCTGGTAAAGCATCCAGAAACTGGAAAAATCAGTCTTATCTGTCTTTCATTTTTGAAAGATAGTTTGGGTGGAGCATCACAGCATTCACCATACAACCAAAGTTTACATGTATATAATGCATATAAGTATGCATATAATTATATATATATATATAATTTATATATAATATGTATATATGCTATAATATATAATTTAAACTTTGTTTTTTAAAAAGCACCAAAAAATCCAGTTACTCTACTATTGCACTACATATAGAAATATAAATATGGGTATCTCACACTATATTTTAAACTCAGCAATACACTAATTTTATGTTGTGAAAATTAATTTTTTAGGGCCAATTCTCATCTATAAAAATAAAAGTTTCAACTAGATCAAAGGCTGGCAAACATTGACAAAGGCCAGGTGGTAAATTTTTTATTTTGTTTTTATGAGGCCTATGGTTTTGTCTCTACTGCTCAGCTCTGCTGCTGTGTAGTGAAAGCAGCCATAGGCAATATATAAATGAGTAAGTGTATCTTTATTCCAATAAAACTTTATTTACAAAAAAAGTTTACAACACAGGCTGTAGTTTACTGGCCCCTGCACTAGATGATCTCTACTGTCCTTCCAGTTACTGACAATCTACATTTTTATAATTCCTTTCAGAATTAGCTAATAGATACATTCTTAAATTTATCTACTATAACTCCTGTTTAGAAATAGATAATAGAGAAAAAAGTAAGCTTTCAAATAGAATGCCTTAATATTTTCTTTCTCTTTTTTTTTTTTTTTTGTGGTACATGGGGCTCTCACTGTTGTGGCCTCTCCTGTTGTGGAGCACAGGCTCCGGATGTGCAGGCTCAGCGGCCATGGCTCACGGACCCAGCCGCTCCACGGCATGTGGGATCTTCCCGGGCTGGGGCATGAACCCGTGTCCCCTGCATCAGCAGGCGGACTCTCAACCACTGCGCCACCAGGGAAGCCCCATCTTTCTCTATTTTAATAACTAAAAATATTTATGGGTAGGTTTTAGTCACTTATGATACTTATAAAATTTATCCAATAGGAAAATTCATTTTTAGAAACTTGGCTTTTTCTAAATTCCAGCCAAATTTCCAAAAGAACTCCCTGAAAAGGAGGGTGAAGGTACTTATTCAGAGAACCTTGCTTTTACATCACCATAGCCACAAGGCATTTCTAGAAACAGTTCAAGTGTTTTTTTGTTGTTGTTGTGTTTCTTGAGTGATAGGTTATACTGAGAAAGATGTAGAGAGGAATCTACTTGTGTGGTCAGTGAATCAGTTCCCTTCAATGCCTACTTGAAATCCAAATATCAAAGGACCTTAAGAAAGATATAAACTTTCATGTAATCTCTTATGACCTTAACTCAAAACTTAATCTCCCTAAAGTATCTATCTGAATGTAAAAGTATTAATATTTTGGAAAATATGAATACATTCTTCTCTTTAGCTTTTCTCAGTGTATAACCTGCTTCCCATTTGGCTCAAGGCATTAATCTGAAAAATTATAAAATGTTCATTAAGAAATGTGAGAATGAAAGAATAAATTTGAATTTCTGACTAAATATTTAACATAAAATTTTGCTACAAAGAATTTAACATACAATTGTGCAGCAAGACTAGAGCCTGGCAATATGAGCATCTGACTGAGAAAGGATTTTCTAAATTCCTTTAGGTTCTTCTGTTTCAAATCAAAAAAGAAGGCTGAATGAAAGAAGACAGTTTTCCCATAATGATATGAAGATACATTTTTCACCTAAGATAGTTGACTATGAGGCTTGCCACTCCATGGCAAGGTAAATTAGAAAGAGATTTGACAAAATTCAATACCTATCCATGATTTAAAAAAACAAAACAAAACAAAAAACTTTCCAGCAAACTAGAAGTAGAGGAGAATATGTACATTATAATGAAAAACCTCTAACAAAATACACAGCTAACATTAGACTTAATAGTTTAAAAAAATGAATGCTTTCCCTCAAAGATCAGGAGCAAGACAAGAAAGTCCACTGTCATTATTCCTATTCAACATAGTACTGGAAGTTCTAGCCATGTTAATAAGGTAAGAATAAGAAATTAAAGGAATACAGATTGGTAAGAAAGAAATAAAATTGTCTCTATTTACAGATTATGTAATTTTCTGGATAGAAAATCTCAAGAATCTGTAGAAATCTACTTCTAGAACTAATAAATAAACTCAGCAAGGTCACAGATTAGCATATAAAATTCTGTAGCATTTCTATATACTAACAACAAACATGTGGAATACAAAATTGAAAAAATAGTGCCATTTATAATTGCTTCAACAAATGAAATAATTACATATAAACTTAAAAAATATATATAGTATCTTTGTTCTAAAGATTATAACATACTGATGAAAGAAGTGAAAGACCTAAATAAATTGAGAAGCATATTGTGTTTATGGATTAGAAGATTCAGTATAGTAAAAATTTCAATTGTCTTCAAATTGATGTGTAGGTTCAATGTAATTCTTATCAAAATCTTAGGTAGACATAGACAAGGTATTCTAAAATTTATATGGAATGATCTGGAATAACTAAAACAATTTTAATAAATAATAATATGTTGGGAAGACTCACACAACCAAATGATAAGGCTTACTATATATCTAGCTACTCTAATCAAGGCAGTGTCTTACTGGTAGAGAGAGACAGACAAAAATCAGTGGAACAGAATGGAAAACCAATAAATAAATCCTCACAAATATTCACAACTGAATTTTGACAAAAAGGGCAAAAACCAGTTCAATGTAAGAAGGGTTGCCTTTTCAACAAAGGCAATTGGCCAACTACAAGAAAAACAAAAAAAACCATTAAACTCAATCTAAACCTTATACCTGATACAAAAATTAACTTAAAATGGGTCATGATGTTAAATGTGAAATGTAAAATTGTAAAGTTTTAGGAAAAAAATAGGAGAAAACTTTGGGGCCTAAGATTAGGCAAAGATTTCTTAGACATGACACCAAAAGCATGATCGATAAAAGGAAAATTTAATAATCTCATCAAAATTAAGACCATTACCTCTGCAAAAGTTGCTGTGAAGAAGTTGAAAATTAAGGTACAGACTGGGTGAAAATATTTGCAAACTTACATATCCAACATAGTACTTGTATATAGAATACATAAAAAGCTGTCAAATCTCAGCAATTACAACATAGTCTGATTTTAAAATGGTCAAAAGGGCTTCCCTGGTGGCACAGAGGTTGAGAATCCACCTGCCAATGCAGGGGACACGGGTTCGAGCCCTAGTCTGGGAAGATCCCACATGCTGTGGAGCAACTAAGCCCGTGTGCCACAACTACTGAGCCTGCGCTCTAGAGCCCATGAGTCACAACTACTGAAGCCCATGTGCCTAGAGCTCATGCTCTGCAGCAACTGAAGCCACCACAATGAGAAGCTTGCTCACCACAACGAAGAGTAGCCCCCACTCGCTGCAACTAGAGAAAAGCCCTCATGCACAACAAAGCCTGTATGCAGCCATAAATAAATAAATAAATAAATTTATTAAAAAGAAATAAGCAAAAGACAGAAACACACATTTCTTTGAGGAATGTAAATGATGGTAAATAACACATGAAAAGATGTACAACACTATTAACATCAAAGAAATGCAAATCATAACCAAAATGAAATATTGGTATATCACATATATCACAATAGTTAAGATAAAAATAATTAAAAATAAATTTAAAATAATGGTAACACTAAATGTGATGAAGATATGAAGCAACTGAATTACTCATACTTTGCTGGTGAGAATGTAAAATCTCACAGCCACACTGGAAAAAAGTGTGAATACAACCAAAATGTTCATGGTAAGGTTAGTGGTTAAACAATCTCTGGTACATCTATTCCATAGGATACTTAACAATAGTAAAAATAAATAAATTATTGATACACAAAACAACTTAAATGTATCTCAAAAGAATTGGGCTGAGTAAAAAAAAAAAAAAAAATCTAATCACAAAGTTATATAATTTCTGATCCAATTTAAAAAACATTCTTGAATTTACAAAATTAAAGAAATAATTTTGGGAGAGGGATGATGGAAAAGAGGTAGTTGTTTCTATAAAAGTGTAGCATGTGGGCTTCCCTGGTGGCACAGTGGTTGAGCGTCTGCCTGCCAATGTAGGGGACACGGGTTTGTGCCCCAGTCCGGGAGGATCCCACGTGCTGCAGGGCGGCTGGGCCCGTGGGCCATGGCCGCTGGGTCTGTGCGTCCGGAGACTGTGCTCTGCGGTGGGAGAGGCCACAGCAGTGGGAGGCCCGTGTACCGCAAAAAAAAAAAGTGTAGCATGTGGGATTCTGTGATGAAATTGTCTTTTCTGTATCTTGACTTTGGCGGTCAAATGAATCTACGCAAGTGATAAAATTGCATAGAACACAATACACACACAGAGAGAAATAAGTGCATGTAAAACTGCTGAAAATCAGTGTATTTATTAAGGAAAATTTCCTGATTGAAATGTTGTATTATGGTTATGCAAGATATCGTCACAGTGGGAAAGTTGTTGAAGGGTATACAGGATCACCCTATATTATTAACTCTACATGAAACCACAATTACCTTAAAATAAAAAGTTCTTAAAAATGAAGTAAAATAAGTAAGACTGAATAATTCAGTTTTTAAAACATCAGTTGGGAAACTTTTAAAGAGAAATTTGTTTTTTAAGAGACTCCTATCTTCCATCCCAGGTTGCAGAGAGCTGAAAGGAACATTACTCCCTCCTTACAATGATAAAGAGATGGAAAAGGACTGGATTTACTCCAAATCACTACTTAAAAAAAAATATATAGACTTTAATTTTTAGAGCAGTTATACGTTCACAGAAAAATTAAGAGGAAAGTACAGAGATTTCACATATACACCCAGGCACCACACATGCATTGCCTCCCCCATTATCAATATGCTCCACCAGAATTATACATTTGTTACAATTAATAAACCTACATCAAATCTACATTATTATCACCCAAAGACCATAGTTTACACTAGGACTTAGTCTTCATGTTTTAAGTTCAATGGGTTTGGAGAAATGTACAATGAGATGCATCCACAATAATAGCATCATACAGAGTAGTTTCACTGCCCTAAAACCTGTGCTCCACCAATTTTTCCCTTCCTCCCCCTTGACCCCTAGCAACCATTAATATTTTTACTCTCTCCATGGTTTTGCCTTTTCTAGAATGTCATATACAGTTGACCCTTGAATAGCACAAATTTGAACTGCAAGTGTCCACTTATATGTGCCTTTTTTTTCAGTGGTAAATACTACAGTACTACACTTCAAGTTTTGTAGTTGGTTGAATCAGTGGATGCAGAACTATGAATATGGAGGAATCACAAGTACTATATAGCATACACGGATTTTTGACTGAGTGGAAGGTGGGAACCCATGACTCCTGTGCTGTTCACAGGCCAATTGTACTTGGAATCATACAGTCTGCAGCCTTTAAAGATTGTCTTCTTTCACTTAGTAATATGTATTTAGGTTTCCTTTATTTCTTTTTATCTCTTAATACATCATTTCCTTTTTTAACACTGAATAACATTCCATTGTTTGGATGTACTACAGTTTATCCATTCACCTATTGAAGGACACTGGTTTGTTCCATGTTTTAGCAACTATCAATAAAACTGCTCAAAACATCCACTTGCTGGTTTTTGTGTGGACATAAGTTTTTAGCTCCTTTAGGTAAAAAACAAAGTGTATGATTGCTGGATCATACAGTACATACAATTATAGGCTTTCTTCCTTTGAAAGTGCAAAGGTGGGGAGAACTTGTGGAGAAAGGATAAAGAGAGATAAGAAGATCATAAATATGATAGATGACTGCTATTTTCCTTAGTATGCCTAGTTTTTGCCCAGTATGGCCTTGGTAATTAAATGTAATTAAATGTTAAAAAAATTATATGTTGAATGGCCAATTGCCACCCATCTGTTCTAATGCAATTAAATCAAAGAAAAAGTATGTTCTGCCTCTTAAAGCAATTAAATTAATTAAGCACTATTAACTCATCTATATTTTGAAGTACAGGAAAATTTTATATACTATTTCATATAGAAGCATATTAAAATTTCCAAGCTGCTGAAATAATGTGAAATAATGTCAATTTTAAATGCCAAAGTATACATTGTTAATAGGATTTAGGCAGACTACCCTATGAGCTTCCAAGTTGGAATAAAGTGGCTGAAATCTAAATAGATATAAATTTAGATTTCTAAATTTATATCAATAAATAATAAATAAATAATAAATAAAATTCTGTGTAATTTCAAACTCCAATGAATGAGAATAAAGGATAGTATCAATGTTGGAACTACTTTAAACAACTGCTTTTTAAATATAGTAGTAAATTTTAAATACTTAAGTTCAAATCATAACTACTTTTGAAAGTTCTCTTCAATTTTACAAGTGTATATTCTCCCACCTCCAGATTTTACTTTATTGAAATAAATACAATCTTCGATTTTAGAAAAAAAAGGCAGATTTAATGAATAAAATTTTAAAAATTGAGCAAAAAAAAAGTTGAGCTACTGCTCAATTTTATTGTGAACGTTCACTAAAACTGCTCTAACAAATAGAGACTATCAAAAAAATCTACTTGTACTCTTTCAAAACTTCTGTTATACAAAATTATAAAGATCTTAGCTGGAAATTTTTATTATGCAGCTATCAAAGCATACTGCCAGTTTTCCCATGGTACATCTTTTAAAAATAAAAACAGTCTTTCCTCTGATAATGTGTACCTTTTTATAGAGTGCAATATGTAGAAGTAAAGTGTTAAATACTATTTTCCATGTCTTCTAAATGAAGAAACAGTGTGTTGATAGATTAAAGCTATTGCTTGTAAGGTAAAATGACAAACATATATGATCAATAATAAAAATAATATAATAAGAATTATCCATCCTGAAAATAATCTTCTGAGAGTTCAATACTACAAACATGTTCCAAAACACAAACAAAACATTTTGAACAGCAAAGAGTTGTTTAAAAGCACATGCATAGTTTCAAGAGAAAAGACAGATCTCTGAATATCTAAATTAGTACAATGTTTTCCCCTTTCAAATTATATTGTTCGTTTTCCCTGAAATAACATTTCCAGATATTCTATTTAAAAAGTGAGAGCACAGGGGCTTCCCTGGTGGTGCAGTGGTTGATAGTCCGCCTGCCGATGCAGGGGACACGGGTTTGTGCCCCAGTCAGGGAAGACCCCACATGCCATGGAGTGGTTGGGCCTATGAGCCATGGCCACTGAGCCTGTGCGTCCAGAGCCTGTGCTCCACAGTGGGAGAGGCCACAACAGTGAGAGGCCCGAGTACCACAAAAAAAAAAAAAAAAAAAAATTGAGGGCACAAAGTAAAGTCATTCATTCATCAAATTTTATAAAAAACTTACAGTATGCCACACAATTTGTTAAGTGCTGAAAAATCAATGGTGTACACAATAGGTCAAGTGACTTCAGAATTGGACACACTTGTGGGCTTCCAGAAAAAAAGTGAAATACAGTACTGTATAAAATGTGATGTGATTAGAAGAGTAATATATGCTGTGGTACCAGATTTGGAGGTTAAAGGAAGGTTAGAAAGATAAACAGAAACCTATAAAATATGAGGAAAGACTAGAGGAGTCAGGAGCAAAGAGGGTGAAGGAAATATAGTTAAGTAATGAAGAAGAGCTTGTACTTACTACATAATTAAAGAAAGGAAGAGGGAAGAGAGGAATGGATAGAGAAAGGAAGGAAGAGAGAAAAAATGTAAATTGCTAAAGGACTGTCTGTATAATCTATAAGTACCAAGAGAGATCTGAGCTGTGACGTAGACAAGGGCAACCCATAAGCATGTGACCTATGCATTTGCACATGGTCCCCTGTTCAGAAGAGTCTTATGTTGTCTGAATGCCTTCATATCAATATCTTGAAATGTTTAATGATTTTATTTATTTATTATTATTTTTTATTGAAGTATAGTTGATTCACAGCACCACCCAAGTTATAGGTGTACAACATAGAGACTCATAATCTTCAAGGGTTATACTCCATCTACAGTCATCATAAAACACAGGGTACATTAACTGCACTGCACAATACATCCCACAGCTTACTTTACACATAATAGCTTGTGGTGGGAGGCAATACGGGGTAAGTGTTGGGAGGTATTATGAATAAATTAATAATTTTATTTTAAACTTAAGTTTTGTAAGTCAAGTCCACTGGGACAATGGAGCATGCATGTGCACAGAAGAGATGTGTGCAATATGCAAGTTTACTAGAGCTTGCCCTTTCTCCTCATCTCATATAGTATTTGTGATGCCCCATGAGTACACGGTTCCTTTGGATCAATAAAGTATTGGTGTTCAGCAAGACTCAAGTGGGCACAAGATAAGTCTGTTAAACGTCCCAATGAGTAAGCAGAGATGCTGACAGTGCTGAGAAGCCATGCTTTCTGTTTGAATGAGAACCAGAAGAAGGCAGTGACTTTCTAAGAAAAGAGAAAAAACAAAACCCTATTATATCCTTTATTTCTTATGTTACTGCCCTAACCACTATGCTGAAAATGAAGATATAGAAGGAAAGGGATAATTAGTTGAGTGATAGCTCCTTCTCTCTTCAAAAATACATCAGTAAGGCCTTCCTTACTGATCAGTAAGCCAAAGATAGGGCGTGTTGGTCGAATGTGTGTTATCAAGAAATGAAATGAACACTACTTAGTAATATATGTTAAACAGATTGGAAAGAAAAAGTGTTTATGCATGTGCAAGCCACAGAACACAAATGTGTAGTGTTGTGTTGGTGATTCTGCATATGGATTAAATGCATATTTGCATTTAAAATTGGCATTGCACAATTTGAAGATGAATGACCCATTAAAATTATGCATTGTTTCAATAGATTGGGAAAGTATGAATATCCATACTAGTTAGAGCAAAGGGATGACTATGTAACCAGAATATGGCAAATACCTTGAATACATATTAAAAATATATTTACAAAATATGTGTGTGTCCAAGTAGAAAACTGACACTTGAAATTGGTATTTTAAAGTACATGGTATTAAGAAAGATTCATATTATATTTAATAATAAAATAATCTGACATAAGGCAAAGTATATTTTGCTCCAGTCCATAGCTTTTTTTCATTCCTCTTAGAGGAATAAACCCAAACAAAACAAAACAAAAACCTTAAAATTTCCTGGTAAGTGATAAAGTTGCCTTTCAAAGAGATGAGAAACTGCATTTATTGCATTCTATTTTCTCTTATTTTTTTCCTATCATATACCATAAGGAAGAGTCAAATAAGGGGCAAAATATGTAAAAAACACTTAGCAGGCACCAAATAAATGAGATTCAAAAGAACTACATCAACTGAATATACTCATTTTTAATGACATTAAAAAATATATATCATTCATCCCACTTGCTTTTTATTATCAACAAGTGGCATTAAATGAATTCCTGAAAGTCAATTTCCATACTGATAACTAAAAGAGCCCTAGATGTCAGAGTATGTCATTCCAAGCTAACTTACTAATCCTATTTGGTAAGTTGGAAATGCAAATTAATTATGCAAGAATAACACAGAAAAACAGAACATATTAGAGAGAAAATGATCATACGTTTTTGAACATTGAGACTAAAATATGTATATACAGTAGGAATAGAGGTTGTATAAGTATTATTTGGTTAATGTCAAGCTCTGATAAATATTGAGTACTATTGGGCTTCCCTGGTGGCGCAGTGGTTGAGAGTCCGCCTGCCGATGCAGGGGACACGGGTTCGTACCCCGGTCCGGGAAGATCCCACATACCGCGGAGCGGCTGGGCCCGTGAGCCGTGGCCGCTGAGCCTGCGCGTCCGGAGCCTGTGCTCCGCAACGGGAGAGGCCACAGCAGGGAGAGGCCCGTGTACCAAAAAAAAAAAAAAAAAAAAATATTGAGTACTATTAATATAGCCAGGCAAAGACTAAGACCTTGCTCTTCATTTCAAATTTGCTCTGTGTGATGCTAATACTTGGAAAGCAATTTTCAGTGTCCTTTATATTGTTTCCCACGAATAGAACACACACACCTAAACTGAATTTAAGACCAAATAGTGGGGATACCTTCAAGATGGCAGAGGTGTAAGACGTGGAGATCACCTTTCTCCCCACAAATACATCAAAAATACATCTACATGTGGAACAACTGCTACAGAACACCTGAATGCTGGCAGAAGACCTCAGACTTCCGAAAAGACAAGAAAATCCCCACGTACTTGGGTAGAGCAAAAGAAAAAACAGAGACAAAAGAATAGGGATGGGACCTGCACCTCTGGGAGGGATCTGTGAAGGAGGAAAAGTTTCCACACGCTAGAAAGCCCCTTCACTGAAGGGACAGAGGGTGGGTCGGGGGGAAGCTTCAGAGCCACAGAGGAGAGTGCAGCAACAGGGGTGCAGAGGGCAAAACAGAGAGATTCCTGCACAGAGGATTAGTGCTGACTAGCACTTACCAACCTGAAATGCTTATCTGCTCACCCACCAGGATGTGTGGGGGCTGGAAGCTGAGGCTCAGGCTTCAGAGATCAGATCCCAGGGAGAGAACTGGGGTTGGCTGCATGAACACATTCTGAATGGGGCTCAGCTAGCTAGCCAGGAGGGAGTTAGGGGAAAAGTCTAGAACTGCCAAAGAGGCAAGAGACCATTGTTTCTGAGTGTGTGAGGAGAGAGAATTCCTGATCTGTTTGCCCATGGAAGGCAGAGCACTGCCTAAGCAAGCTCTATAGATGGGTGTGAGCCACAGCTATCAGCTCAGAACACAGAGATGGATATGAATCACTAACAATGCTGCCACTGCCACCAAATATCCTGTGTGCAAGCATAGGTCACTACTCACAACCCCATGGGAGCCTATGCAGCATGCCACTGCCAGGGTTCTGAGATCCAGGGACAACTTGCCTGGAAGAACACATGGCGTGACTCAGGCTGTTGCAATGTCATGCTGGCCTCTGCCAATGCAGGCTAGCCTTCATACAAATTATGACTACCTTACCCCTCTCTCTCTCTGGCCTGGGTGAGCAAGAGAGTGGTAATCAGATGATGTTTTAACCCCCTCCTGTCTGGGAGGGGAAAAGACACCTGAGGGTGGCCTACACAGAGGTGGGGCCAAAACCAAAGCTGAAGCCCAGGAGCTGTGCAAACAAAGAAGAGAATGGGAAATTTCTCTATGTAGCCTTAGGAGCAGGAGATTAAATCCCCACAGTCAACTTGATGAACACTGCATTTGTGGGACACCTGAATAGACAACAAATATTCCCAAAATTGAGTTGGTGGGTTTTGCAAACAGCTGTAAACTTTGGGTTTGTGTTCTGTGTCTGATTTGTTTCTGGTTTTTGTGTTTATTTAAGTTTAGTTTTTCGTGTTTGTTATCATTGGTGGATTTGTTTATTGGGTTGGTTGCTCTCTTTATTTTAATTTTTTTTTTAATTTCATTATATTTTTATAATTTTTTTTTCCCTTTTTTCCCTTTTTGTGAGGGTATATGTGTATGTGACTTTGAATGATTTTGTCTGTTTAGGTGTTCTTTTACCATTTAGTTTGGGGTTCTATCTGTTCTTTTTGTTTTCCTTTTTTCTCCCTTTCCTTCCAAGCCATGTGGCTGGCAGTGTCTTGGTTCTCCAGCCAGGTGTCAGGCCTGAGCCTCTGAGGTGGCAGAGCCAAATGCAGGACATTGGACCAGCGGGAAACTCCCAGCCCCATGTAATATCAGTTGGCAACAGCTCTCCCAGAGATCTCCATCTCAATACTAAGACCCAGCTCCACCCAACGGTCAGCAAGCTCAAGTGCTGGAGGTCCCATGCAAAACAACTAGCAAGACAGGAACACAACCCTACCCACTAACAGAGAGGCTACCTAAAGTCATACTAAGTTCACAGACAACCCAAAAAACACCACCAGACATGGCCCAGCACAGAAGAAGAACAAGATCCTGCCCAACCCACTGGAACACAGGCACCAGTCCCCTCCACCAGAAAGCCTACACAAGCCACTGAACTAACCTCACACAGTGGGGACAGACACCAAAAACAATAGGAGCTACAAACCTGCAGCTTGTGAAAAGTAGACCCCCAAAACAGTAAGTTAAACAAATTGAGAATACAGAGAAGTATGCAGCAGGTGAAGGAGCAAGGTAAAAAACCCAACAGACCAAACAAATGAAGAGGAAATAGGTGGTCTACCTGAAAAAAGAATTCAGAGTAATGATAGTAAAGATGATCCAATATCTTGGAAATAAAATGGAGAAAATGCAAGAAACATTTAACAAGGAACTAGAAGAATTAAGAGCAAACAAACAAAGATTACCAACACAGTATATGAAATTAAAAATTCTCTAGAAGGAATCAATAGCAGAATAAGTGAGGCAGAAGAACAGATAAGTGACCTGGAAGATAAAATGGTGAAAATAACTACTGCAGAGCAGAATAAAGAATGAAAAGAACTGAGAACAGTCTCAGAGACCTCTGGAACAACATTAAATGCACCAACATTCAAATTATAGGGGTCCCAGAAGGAGAAGAGAAAGAGAAAGTGTCTGACAAAATATTTGAAGATATTATAGTTGAAAACTTCCCTAAAATGGGAAAGGAAATTGTCAATCAAGTCCAGGAGGGGCAGAGGGTCCAAAACAGGATATATCCAAGGAGAAACACACAAAGACACATAATAATCAAAGTATCAAAAATTAAATACAAAGAAAAATATTAAAAGGAGCAAGGGAAAAGCAACAAATAACATACAAGGGGATCCCCTTAAGGTTAACATCTGATTTTTTAGCTGAAACTCTGCAAGCCAGAAGGGAGTGGCAGAACATATTTAAAGTGATGAAAAGGAAAAATATACAACCAAGATTACACTACCCAGCAAGGATCTCATTCATATACGATGGAGAAATTAAAACCATTATAGACAAGCAAAACCTAAGGGAATTCAGCACCACTGAACAAGTTTTACAACAAATGCCAAAGGACTTCTCTAGCAAGGAAAAAAGAGAGAAGGAAAAGACCTACAAAAACAAACCCAAAATGATTAAGAAAGTGGTAATAGAAACATACATATTGATAATTACCTTAAATGTAAAAGGATTAAATGCTCCCGTCAAAAGACACAGACTGGCTGAATGGATAAAAAACAAGACCCATATATATGCTGTCTAGAAGAGACACACTTCAGATCTAGGGACACATACAGACTGAAATTGAGGGGATTGAAAAAGATATTCCATGCAAATGGAAATCAAAAAGAAGCTGGAGGTGAAATACACATATCAGAAAAAATAGACTTTAAAGACTATTACAAGAAACAAAGAAGGGCACTACATAATGATCAAGGGATCAATCCAAGTAGAGGAAATAACATTTGTAAATATTTATGCACAAAACATAGGAGCAACTCAATACATAAGGCAGATGTTAACAGCCATAAAAGGGGAAATCAACAGTAACACAATCATAGTAGGGGACTTTAACACCCCACTTTCACCAATAGACAGATCAACCAAAGTGAAAATGAATAAGGAAGCATGAGCTTTAAATGACACATTAGACCAGATGGGCATAATAGATATTTATGGACCTTTCAACCCAACAACAACAGAATACACTTTTCTCCCAAGTGCTCATGGAACATTCTCCAGGATAGATCATATCTTGCATCACAGATCAAGCCTTGGTAAATTTAAGAAAATTGAAATTGTATCAAGTATCTTTTCCAACCACAATGCTATGAGACTAGATATCAATTACAGGAAAAAATCTGTAAAAAACACAAAAACAGGGCTTCCCTGGTGGCGCAGTGGTTGAGAGTCCACCTGCCAATGCAGGGGACATGGGTTCGTGCCCCGGTCTGGGAAGATCCCACATGCCATGGAGCGGCTGCGCCCATGAGCCATGGCTGCTGAGCCTGCATGTCCAGAGCCTGTGCTCCACAACAGGAGAGGCCACAACAGTGAGAGGCCTGCATACAAAAAAAAACAAAAAAACAAAAAACAAACAAACAAACAAAAAAACATGGAGGCTAAACAATACACTACCAAATACCAAGGGATCACTGAAGAAATCAAAGTGGAAATAAAAAAATACCTAGAAACAAATGACAATGAAAACACAATGACCCAAAATGTATGGGATGCAGCAAAAGCAGTTCTAAGAGAGAAGTTTATAGCAATAGAATCCTACCAGAAACAAGAAAACACTCAAGTAAATAAACTTTACACCTAAAGCAATTAGAGAAAAAAGAACTAAAAAATTCCCAAAGTTAGCAGAAGAAATGAAATCATAAAATCAGATCAGAAATGAATGGAAAAGAAATGACAGAAACAATAACACATATCAGTAAATTTAAAAGCTGCTGCTTTGGCCTTCCCTGGTGGCACAGTGGTAGAGAGTCTGCCTGCCGATGCAGGTGATGCGGGTTCATGCCCTCTCTGGGAAGATCCCACATGCCGCGGAGTGGCTGGGCCTGTGAGCCATGGCCACTGAGCCTGCAAGTCTGGAGCCTGTGCTCCACAGCAGGAGAGGCCACAACAGTGAGAGGCCTGCATAGTAAAAAAAAAAAAAAAAAAAAGCTGCTTCTTTGAAAAGATAAACAAACTTGGCTAAACCATTAGACAGACTCATCAAGAAAAAAGAGGAGAAGATGCAAATCAACAGAATTAGAAATGAAAAAGAAGTAACAGTTGACACTGCAGAAATACAAAAGATCATGAGAGATTACTACAAGCAACTATATGCCAATAAAATGGACAACCTTGAAAAAATGGATGAAATCTTAGAAAAGCACAACCTCCAAAGACTGAGCCAGGAAGATAGAAAATATGAACAAACCAATCACTAGCACTGAAATTGAAACTGTGATTAGAAATCTTCAAACAAACAAAAGGCCAGGACCAGATGGCTTCACAGGTGAATTCTATCAAACATTTAGAGAAGAGCTAACACTTATCCTTCTCAAACCTTCCAAAATATAGAGAGGGGGACCCACTCCCAAACTCATTCTACAAAGCCACCATCACCCTGATATCAAAACCAGACAAAGATGCTGCAAGAAAAGAAAACTACAGGCCAATATCACTGATGAACATAGATGAAAAACTCCTCAACAAAATACTACCAAACAGAATCCAACAGCACATTAAATAGATCAAACACCATGATCAAGTGGGGTTTATTCCAGGAATGCAAGGATTCTTCAATATATGCAAATCAATCAATGTGATACACCATATTAACAAATTGAAGGATAAAATCCATATGATAATCTCAATAGATGCAGAAAAAGCTTTTGAAAAAATTCAACACCATTGATGGTAAAAACTCTCCAGAAAGTAGGCATAGGGGGAACATACTTCAAGATAATAAAGGCCATACATGACCAACCCACAGCCAAAATCATTCTCAATGGTGAAAAATTGAAACCATTTCCTCTAAGGTCAGGAACAAGAAAAGGTTACCCACTTCACCACTATTACTCAACATAGTTTTGGAAGTTTTTTGCCACATCAATCAGAGAAGAAAAAGAAATGAACACAAAATGGAAAGGAAGTAAAACAGTCACTGTTTGCCAATGACATGATACTATACAGATAATCCTAAAGATGCTACCAGAAAACTACTAAAGCTAATCAATGAATTTGGTAAAGTAGCAGGATACTAAATTAATGCACAGAAATCTCTTGCCTTCCTATACACTAACCATGAAAAATCAGTAAGAGAATTTAAGGAAACACTCCAATTTACCATTGCAACAAAAAGAGTAAAATACCTAGAAATAAACCTACAAAAGGAGACAAAAGACCAGTATGCAGAAAACTATAAGACACTGATGAAAGACATTAAATAAGATACAAACAGATGGAGAGATATACCATGTTCTTGGATTGGAAGAATCAACTTTGTGAAAATGACTATACTACCCAAAGCAATCTACAGATTCAAAGAAATCCCTTTCAAACGACCGATTACATTTTTCATAGAACTGCAACCTGAAAATTTACAATTTGTATGGAAACACAAAAGATCTCGAGTAGCCAAAGCAATCCTGAGAAAGAAAAATGGAGCTGGAGGAATCAGGCTCCCTGACTTCAGACTATACTACAAAGCTACAGTAATCAAGACAGTATTGTATTGGCACAAAAACAGAAATATAGATCAATGGAACAAGATAGAAAGCCCAGAGATAAATCATCACAATATGGTTACCTTTTCTTTGACTAAGGAAGCAAGAATATACAATGGAGGAAAGACAGTCTCTTCAATAATTGATGCTGGGAAAACTGGACAGCTACATGTAAAAGAATGAATTTACAACACTCCGTAACACCATACACAAAAATAAACTCAAAATGGATTAAAAACCGAAATGTAAAGCCAGACACTATAAAACTCTAAGAGGAAAACATAGGCAGAGCCCTCTATGACATAAATCACAGCAAGATCCTTTTTGACCCCCTCCTAGAGGAATGGAAATAAAAACAAAAATAAACAAATGGAACCTAATGAAACTTAGAATCTTTTGCAAAGTAAAGGAAACTATAAACAAGATGAAAAGACAACCCTCAGAATGGGAGAAAATATTTGCAAACAAAGCAACTGATAAAGAATTAACCTCCAAAATATACAAGAAGCTCATGCTACTCAATATTAAAAAAAAAACAACTCAATCCAAAAATGAGCCAAAGAAATAGACATTTTTCTAAAGAAGACATACAGATTGCCAACAAACACATGAAAGGATGCTCAACTCAACATCACTAATCATTAGAGAAATGCAAATCAAAACTGCAATGAGGTATCACCTCACACTGGTCAGAATGTTTATCATTAAGAAACCTACAGACAGTAACTACTGGAGAAGGTGTGGAGGAAGGGGAAACCTCTTGCACTGTTGGTGGGAATGTAAATTGATACAGCCACTATAGAGAACAGCATGGAGGTTCCTTAAAAAACTAAAATTAGAACTACTATATGACCCAGAAATCCCACTACTGGCCATATAACCTGAGAAAACCATAATTAAAAAAGAATCATGTACCACAATTTTCATTGCAGCACTATTTACAATAGGCAGGACTTTGAAGCATCCTAAGTGTCCATTGACAGATGAATGGATAAAGTAGATATGGCACATGTATATGATGGAATATTACTCAGCCATAAAAAGAAATGAAATTGAGTTATTTGTAGTGAGGTGGATGGACCTAGAGACTGTCATACAGAGTGAAGTAAGTCAGAAAGAGAAAAACAAATACCATATGCTAACACATATATATGGAATCTTAAAAAAATATTGTTTTGATGAACCTAGGGACAGGGTAGGAATAAAGACACAGATGTAGAGAATGGACCTGAGAACTTGGGGAGGGGGAGGGTAAGCTGGGATGAAGTGAGAGAGGAGTATTGACATACATACACTACCAAATATAAAATAGATAACTAGTGGGAAGTAGCTGCATAACACAGGGAGATCAGCTTAGTGTTTAGTGACCACCTAGAGGGGTGGGATAGGGAGGGGTTATGGGGATGTATGTATGCATATAGCTGATTCACTTTTTTATACAGCAAAAACTAACACAACATTGTAAAACAATTATACTCCAATAAAGATGTTTTAAAAAATGTATTGTAACAGCTTATTTATTTTAGATTTATTTAATTTCATCTTTTTGTTGCTGTTTCTTACTCCAGGTAACCAAAATGTGTCAGCTATTATAGTAGTTGGTGAGAATTGATATTAGTTTTCTCTATAGTAAGTTTACTTTTAACAAGGTTGATAAAATATGCAGTAAAACTAGATACAAAATATTAGAAAACAAAACCCTAGTAGAGGAATTACTTAGCATAGAAAGATTATGAAGAGAAGTTTATCTATTAAAGTCTTGTCATATTACAAGTTAGATTGAAATCTGGTTTTAAATATGGGTCTGATGTCAGTTATTTCACCATAAATTTAAAGTCACTTTCATAGCTCCTAGAACTTATTTCCCTGTTTATAATCATGTAATTAAAAGTTCTGTCTTCTTCTAAATAAACTATAATCAAATTGCTCAACACTACCATTTGTAGCAATAGGGAGGTAATAAATAATTTGTTTTTTCTTTTTCTGTAATAAACTATAGACCTGTGACTGGTACCATTCAAATTACACATAATTTTATTTCTCTATCTGGGTTTAATGTTGATGCTGCTTGTCTAATTTTAATGACTAAGTTATATTTATTTTCACTCAATAATACTGTCAGTTCCAAATGACTTGGAGAATTACAAAATCTGAAATTAACATGCTTTAATCACTTGAGTATGATATAAAACCCATAAAAGCAATTTATAGCTATTAGTACTATAATATGTTTTTACTAGCTCTATCTTCATTTCAAAAAAATCATAATTTCATAAATGAGATAAAAGTTAGATGAACCGCAACCCTTATATATTTAGTAACCCATTAGTTTCTTTTTAATATTTTACCTCCCTTTCAAACTTTATAATTATTCAAAATATTAAGTACAACATATTTCAGTCTATTGGAAATGCCCTACAATAATGCATTACAGACATAATCAGAGCAATAGTGGTGCATGATTTATTACCACATCAATCGACAACCAGAGTAATGATGGTTTGTTATGAATATAATACACTGGTTTGCTTAAAAATAAAATGGCTAATACATGCAAGAAAATAGATGATGAGATTGAGCATTTCACTAAAGAACTAGAATTAATTGTGAAAAAAATCTAATTGAGATTCTAGAAAGAGAAAATACAGTACTGAATTTAATAATTCAATACATAATTGGACACTGTTGAGCAAAGTTTTGGTTAACTGAAAACTAATGCTGTTGGATATACACAAACTGAAGCATGAGGAAAAATACAGATGAAAACAAAGTAAAACAAAAGAGCATAATTTATATATATATATATATATATATATATATATACACACATATATATGCAGTACATATGTCACCTTTACATATGTCATTACATACATGTCACTGTTATATATAAATTTGTATATGTATGGATATAAAATTGGAGTCTCAAAAGGAGAAAAGGGAGAGAATTGGACAGATCCATATTTGAAAAGAAAGAGGCTACGATGTTCTTGAAGTTGATGAAAGACATCAAGAATAATAAGCCTCGACTAAGATAAGTTCTAAAAAATAACAAGACACATCATAGAAAAACTAAAAGCCATAGACAAGGAAAATCTTAAAGACCTTATCTTCAGTGGTACAAAAATGAGTATGACAACCGACTTTTCAAATGAAATAAACAAAGATCAGGGATTCACTGCAATAGAAATCAAATATATAATAACCAAATGTTTATTTATGGAAATACTAATATATTGATTCTGTGAGTACTAATTAAGTATAAATAAGATATAACTTACTGATATTAATAATGATATAGTTATGACATTATAGATTTTGAAGACATTATAATTAAACATTCCTAATTAATTCAAAATGAAATGAAAAATCTTAATAATTTCAAATTTAATTAGAAAGTTGAGTCTACAACTAAAATCTTTCCAAAACTCTGTCTTTAGATTAAATGTACTTAATTGGTGAGTGAATCTTCCCATATATTTAAGGAAGAAATAATACTAATTTACATATATTTTCTTTTCTTCTTTTATTTATTTATTTATTTTTAATTTTTATTATATATTGCAGTATAGCTGATTTACAATATTGGGTTAGTTTCAGGTGTGCAATAAAGTGATTCAATTATACATATACATATATCCATTCTTTTTCAGATTATTTTCCATTTAGCTTATTACAGGGTATTGAGTAGAGTACCCTGTGCTACACAGTAGGTCGTTGTTGATTATCTATTTTATTTATGGTAGTGTGTACATGTCAATCATAAACTCCCAATTTATCCCTCCCCCCTCCCACATTAACCTTTTAGCAAGCATAAGTTTGTTTTCTAAGTCTGTGAGTCTGTTTCTGTTTTGTAAATAAGTTCATTTGTATATTTTTATATTCCATATACAAGTGATATCATATGATATTTGTCATTGTCTGACTTACTTCACTTAGTATGATACTCTGTAGGTACATACATGTTGCTGAAAATGGCATTATTTCATTTCTTTTCTATGGCTGAGTTATATTCCATTGTATGTATATACCACATCTTCTTTATCTATTCATTTGTTGATGGACATTTAGTTTGCTTCCATGTCTTGGCTATTGTAAATAGTGCTGCAAAGGCATTGGGGTACATGTATCTTTTAAAATTAAAGTTTTCTCTAGATATATTCCCAGGAGTGGGATTTCTAGATCATATGGTAGCTGTATTTTTAGTTTGTAAGGAAACTCCATACTGTTCTCCATAGCAGATATTATAAATAACTTAGAGGTAAACAGAGAGAGAACACTATCTGACATAAATCATAGCAATATCTTTTTTGATCCACCTCCAAGAATAATGAAAATAAAAATAAACAAATGAGACCTAGTTAAACTTAAAAAATTTGGCACAGCTAATGAAACCATAAACAAAATGAAAAGACAAGCCATGGTATGGGAGAAAGTATTTGCAAAAACAGGGACCGATAAGGGATTAACCTCCAAAATATACAAACAGCTCATGCAGCTCAATATGAAAAAAGCAAACAACCCAGTCCAAAAATGGGCAGGAGATCTAAATCAACATCTTTCTAAAGAAGACAGACAGATGGTCAGCAAACACATGAAAATATGCTCAACATCACTAATGATTACAGAAATGCAAATCAAAACTACTAAGAGGTATCACCTCACACCAGTCAGAATGGCCATCATCAAAAATTCTACAAATAATAAATGCTGCAGAGGTTGTGAAGAAAAGGAAACCCTCATACACTGTTGGTGGGAATGTAAATCAATCAACATATATTTTCCAAGCAGTGGAAAATGAGGAAACATTACCCAACTCACTTTATGATATAAGTAAAATCATGCTACCAAAAGTTTTCAAGGACACTAAAAGAAAATAATACAGGCATCTTGCTCATCAACGTGGATATAAAATATGCAAAAAAGTTAGCAAATAAAAAATTATTTAAAAAACATACATAAGAACAAAATTAGATTTAATGCAAAAATGTGAGTGAATATTTAAAAATTACCAATGTAATTTTTCAAATTCTCATAAAAGGAAAAAAGTATACAGAACAATAGATGATTACTAAGCAGAATGTATATGGTTTAACACTCATTTATGAAAAAAAAACACTTCTCTAAGAAAACTAGAAAATAATGAATATTACTTAAGAAGAAAAAGATATGTAATTCCAACAAGCAAATTCTTTGCAGCAAAGGACATATTTATTAGGGAAAGGGTTCAAGACTTCCTCTGCATATTGGAATGAGGCAAAATTCATGTCACTACACATAGTATACTTTTGGGGAGAATTTAAGAAAAGCAACACTGAAAGAAACAACATGTACAAGATTCATACACAAAAATAAAACTGAAGAAAATGTAGAAATATCTACAGAATATCTATTAAAATCGAATTAGGGAAGTTGCTAGCTATATAAATTTGTATAATATATATAATATATATTTATGATTATATTATATGATTCTATATAATCATAAAATATATTACATTATCATATACTATATAAGTTATATATTGTGTTATATATGTATATTTTACACTATATCATGTAAATTATACTTATATATAACATATATAGTATTATATATAATGTATACATTATATTATATTATTCTAATTTTATATTATATCCTAATATTATATTTTATATATTTATATTTATTTATATGTAAATTTATAAATAATCATATATCAATAATTTATACATTAAAAATTATATATAATTAATTTAATTTAATTTATTATAATTTATTATATTATATTACAATATTATAATTTAGTTTTGTGAAATTATATATAAATATATGTATAATTATATATAAATATATATTATATATCTATTATATTTTATATATAATATATAATAGATGGTATATGATATATAATATATAACATTACATGTAATATAAATACAATATATAACATAATATATATTATATATGTATTATGTACATTTATGTTATATACATATATAATATATATGTAATATGTATTATATATGTATATAAATATATATTTATATAATATAATATATAAAAACGTAGATATTATGTATATTATATAGTACATAAATTATATATATTATACTTTATTATATTATATTTCATTTCATTGTATTATTAAATTTTTTTGGTATTATATTATAATTTATAGAAATTTATATAGAAATTATATATAACATGTAAACCAGCAACAAATAATTAGAATATGAAATTATAATGGTGATACTATTTTAAATAGCATCAACATTATTACATAATGAGGAATCAATATATTTAAATATGTAAAATACCTCAACATTAATATATAAAGGGAAAAGAACAGAGACCAGAAATAAGCCTGCATGTACACTAGCACATAATTGATGATGAAGATGACACTGCAATCCAAGGGGGAATGACGGACTTGTTAATAAACAGTGTTGGGTCAGTTGGATTTCCAAGTGGAAATAAAAATAATTCTTACCCATATCTCACACTGTAAACAGAAATCAATTAAATGTTTGTATAAATGGCCTATAAAATGTGAGACAATCAGGTTTATTGAAGATGACAAAGGTTACATAACATATTCATGAGCTTGGGAATGGCAAATAAGTTTTTAAATGTGGTCCCCCAAAGCACTATCATAAATGATTAGTAATTGTAGAAGAAATAAGAAAAATAAAGAGTCCCTTTAAAAGACAGTAATATTTTTTTTCAGACAAGATCCAATAATGGATGTTAAAATGATAGTGAAAGCACATTATGTTTGCATCATCTTAAAGTATCTTCTTCAAAATAGTTATTAAATACAAATGGAAAAGGAGTAACTTTATTGTGAAGAGAACCAGCATCAACCACCTAAACAATTTCTCAGTTTTTCCTTTTCTTTCATGACTTTGGCACTTTTGAAGAGTACTTGTAATTTACTTTGTATAATGCTCCTCAATCTGGGTTCACTTGATATTTTCTCATAACGAAATTGTGTAACATGTTTTCCTTAAGAATACCACAGAAGGATTTTTCCTATTCAGTGAGTCATATTAGAGTGTGCCTAATAGGTCTTATTGATTTAGATGTTCCTGATGGCTTTCTTCACTGTTAAGATCTTTCAAACTACCCAGTTTAAAAAATGTAATTTAGATTGCATTAAAATGAAGTTAACACTGGAAGAAAGGGCAAGACACTTTGAGAGAATATATGTACAATATATTTACTTAATAAGGGGTTCATAGTCATTTACATTAAAAACTTCAATGAAAAATAGAAATGCAATACAATAGAAAAATATGTAAAAAACTTTAATAGTCATTTCACAAACTAGTGTACTCAAATGGCCAATATATATGTATTAAACATTGCTCAGCAACACTGAATCACAAGGAAATTTAAATTAAAATCACCAGGATAAACCACTATACACACAATGTAATGTCTATGTTTAACAAAAAATACCAAACAAAACTGATAATAACAAGTACTGGCAAGTAAATGAAGCAAATGAATATGCACTGTTAATGGCAATATAAATTGATTTGACCACTCGGCAAAAACTCCTTTGGCAATTTCTATTAAAGCCTAGTATGTTCTGATCTTATGGTCAAACAATTCTATTTCTAAACAACCAACATGTATATTAATTAAAAAATGGAAAAATACATTATGTATGTACGTGTTGGTTTGAAACCTTGGAAGTCCCAAGGGTGAAATTTGAAACTGATCCCCATGCACAGAGGGCAAGGAGAGAAGGAAGAAAGAGGCAGACTGCTCCATATTGGTAGGAGGCAAGTTTAACAAGCAAGGGGATTTACTTACAAACCCTGTCTGGGGTGGCCACAAGAAGAATAAATCTCCATACTCTCCTACCAGAATCTTTAAAGTTTGTATAGAAGCCTTAATTCAGTTCAGTCATATTTCCAGTTCAGATGATCTCAACAACACCTTACTCTCTCAAGGCTTTGTCCTTGAAATAGTTCCTAGTGTGGGAATGGTGGCTGAACATACATTTCAAGGACAAGGGAAGGAGGGGAGGGGTTTCTCATTGTTCAGGTCCAGTCCATGGGTCAAACTGTGGTCACATTAATGATGTCCTCCAACAGTATGTATGTTCTGTATATAACACTATACAAGTGGCAAGAACACGATTATTGCTATAGGCAACAGAAATATTCTGAATCTCATAAATATAATCTTGAACCAAAGGATCTAAACACAAAGTAATTTCATTTAAGTAAATAGACAAATAGGCAAAATTATTCTATGGAGGCAGAACTATGAATAGTGGTAATTTTTGACAAAGTATGTAGTAACAAGAGGAGACGGCATAGTGGTTGTTGTGAATATGGTAACATTCTGTTTCTTCATCTGGGTGGTGGTGACATAGGTGTGTACTCTTTGTGAAAATTCAAAAACACTAGTGTGAAGGATATTCACAGAAATTGTATGAAAGTGTCAGGTTTAAATGTCATAAATGCCCCCAAAAGATATTTTTATTTTCTTAATGCAAACTTTTAGTCTATGATCACTAAAATCATATTTACAAAAAATATATTAAATATTAAATACAAATATTTAACCATTAGAGAAATGATCATCATCCATAATCCAATTATATATTCAAAATGGGGAAAAATGATGGAAAAGACACATATCAAACTCAAATGTATTCTTCTCAACTAATATGTATTACTTTTAAATTAGTGGACTCTTTTAATGGAGTACAAACCCACTGAGTTTAATTAAACTCCTTATTTGACCAGCTAAACTGAATATACTGTGGAAGTAAAAGAAAAATAAAAGCTTTTATTAACTGTGTATTTCTAAACTCGTTCATGTCAGAGGGTGATTTTCCAGTTTTGATTGGTTCTGTTTTTGTTTGCTTGTTTGTTTGTTTTAGTAAGAATTGAATATATTTCTTTTCCTTTTATTGGCCTGCTTTCCTAAGGAAAGTAGTAAAACCACATGTGCACTGAGGCTCTGCTTTTTAAGGGTTGCACTTGCTCTGCTTCATTGAATTGAAGCCTTCATGAATTTCATTCATGTATTTATTGATTCACTCATGCTTTCATCCACTGTGGATTTATTTCATCCACTGTGGATTTATTAGGCAACTGCTGTATGATTCAGTTTATATAATAAACAAAGTCTTCTATTTTTTAGAAAGTGAATCTAACAGTTGGAGATTGGTAATTGTCTTCCCTGTGTGAATCCTCACACCTTCAAATTAAACCAAATTCAGGAGTTGATTAGGCATTGCTACCAAAGACTTAAATGACTGTGCATTTACACAGTTTTGTCATTGATGTCTTCACTAGCTTGTTTGCCCAAAAATATGGTCAGCATTACATTTTTGTTTCTTTTCTAATTTGAAATCAAATCAATTTTTGTTTCTGTAGGGTGTGAAACTATTGTTACCTTTAGCAATACCATATTTGATTTATTTACCCACAGAGATACCTCTAATTTACAGATGGTTTTTATATTATTAGTTTTCAGCAGTTTGATTATGTTGTGTCTGGACATGAAATTGTTAGGATTCTGTTTTTTCTCAGGTTTTTATCTGTGTATTTATAATTTTTGCTACATTTGAGAAATTTTCAGCCATTATTTCTTCAAATATATATTTAGACCCACCTTATTTTTCTGCTTTTTCTGGAACTCTGATGACACAAATGTTAGGTCTTTTGTTACTGTTTCACAGGTCCTTGAGTTCTATTTGCTTTTCAATCTATGTTTTCTCTGTTGTTTAAATGAGATAGTTTTTAATTGATCTATCTTCAAGTTCACTGATTTTCCTCTGTCATCTCCATTCTGCTAGTGAGCTTCTTCTGTGATAATTTTATTTTGTTGATGTATTTTTTTCAGTTTTAAAATTTTGATTTGGCATATATTTATATTATCTGTTTCTTTAATGAGATTTTCTGTATTTTAATTTGTTTTAAAAGTGTTTATAATTGCATGTTAGATAATTTTTATTATAGATGCTTTAAAACCCTTGCCTGTTTGTTCCAACATGATTGTTATCTCAATGTTGGCATCTCTTAATTATCTTTTATCATTCAATTTGGGATTTTTTATGGTTTGATTTGATAAATGATTTGGGTCTGTATCTTAGGTGCTTAGACAATTATATTTTGAAACATTTGTTCCTATTTAAATATTCTAATTTAGAAGGTAGTCAGCCTATTTAAGATCAAATTGCATTTCCTGATCAATTTTTGTAGACTGTGGTTCAATTGTCAATTTAGGTATATAAAACATTTGTAGTGTTAATCTAGTCCACCCTGCTTGTATGTTACCAAGAACAAAGCTACACACACACACAGTTCCTGAAACAGTAAGTTGATGGGGGGAAGGGACCTCTGCTCTTGTTTGTGTAAAGTGGGGATGATTGTTAGGGATTCACCAGGCAGTCTTCATGCTCATTGTAAAATGAGGAGTGTGAGGAACACCACCTCATTATTATATGGCAGAGATGGAAGAAAAACCTCCACCCACAGACTCTGCCAAGGAAGAATGTGACCTCCTTATTGCAGGGAGAAGATGAAAAACAGGATTCTGTTCACAGTCTTTGTAGGCAAAGTGTTTGGTGGGGAGGGGGAGAGATAAGGTCAATCATCTTTGAATTATTAACAGTGCTCCTGGTGATTCAGTCAACAGGTGCATTGAGTAATAAATAGAATGAGTCCTTCAGTGACTGTGTATGTTTGAGAGCTAAGTAGTGGGTGGGGAGGAATTCAACTTGCACAAAATCCTAGTTGAAGAGACCAGAAGACCACATAAGACACATGTCATGATAACTAGAACTTTATGAGCTAAGACCATAAGAAGACCTCAAAGCTAAAATATAGATTATTTAAAAAAAACAAAAAAAAACACACACTAAGCAGTGAGTGACACAGCTTTTGTTTTAATTTTAGCATGTTCTATTTTCCAGAAAGTGATTATTGATCATTGTGTTTTCACTCTCAATATTTTTCCCTTGCTTACTCCAGATTCCTGTATGGGTACCAATCCTAATAGACATACGTTTATTTGTCATACATGGACTGTTTTAAAGAACATAAACCCAAAAACACTATCACTCTCCTTCATTTTGTGGGCAGCTCTGTAGGCAATGGGCCATCACTAGTGGGAGAAAGAAACTTTATGATATATCCCATGTGAAGAATCATATTTCTTAGTTACTTGCATAAATACTTTAGTCCATGTTTGTAAAGTAGGGAAATATTTTGAATTATCCCCTTAATCAAAGAAAAATATATATTAAAATAATCTTTGATTTGCTTTTATTTGGGTACGGGAGAAATGAAAATCTCTGTGAAAACTGTGGAAAGGAAACTGACTTCTGAAATATCTAAATATTTTAGACTATTTACTCAAGATAGAAACACCAGGAATGAACAGAGGGAATGACTTAATCACCAATCAAATAATATTTTAATAATTTCAAACCATATAGGCAATGCTCAAAAATTTGAAAGTCATAATACTACCTGGCTTTCATTCAGGTTGTTTAAGCTTGGATCACATTGTCTTCCCAATGTTTATGAAAACAAGACTAATATAGTTGTAATATAATAGTCTACATGCTTTCTTCTTAAAAATGTATGTTTCCCATCCTCTGTGCAATGAAAACATAATCAACTTTTTTTCAAAGTAGTGCATTAGAATCATAGAAATTTTCTGTCATACTTCCTGCTTGTTTCAAGGTACTTTAATTGTATTTGGTTCATTTTAAGCATTTTCAGACAAAAACTTCAATCAGGCTTCTTGAAGCAAATATATTTAATAAACAAACAAAAAAGATTTCTTATACTTGCATAATAGTATTATTTAACATATCAAAATGACATTTTAAAATGTTAAGAGAATAAAGGTTTGAGTGTATGTATAAATGTGTGTGTATCTATACATATATAGAGATATCAAAGCCTTGAATCTTTGAATTTCTCAAAAGTTACTTAATCGTTTTGAAAAGTGTTACTTGCAAATTGTCAATGACTTGACAGAAGATTAAATACATAGCACACAAGAGTCACTAATAATTCAGAAACATGCTTAATTCAGTGACGGTAGAGATGCCTGTTTTTAAACAAAACACTGCTATATTTCATCTGTTTCAAGAAACTGTCAATAAAGAGAGAGAGATCAAAACAGAAACCAGAAAATCTGGTTTCTAGTATCTACTTATTTTAGTTTAAATAAATATAGAGTAGAATTAATTTATTTGTTGTTTACATTTTTTAACAGTTACTATATTCCCGACATTGTGTAGGACAAAAAAGGTGGTGCAATGGAATCCAGTATAATTAACCTAAAAAATGGAAATGTGATTATTCATTAAATATGTCAGTAGAATGATTATTCCTTCGAGCCCTGTATCCCTCTTCTTATCATATACTCTGGATATAATGATTATTGGCCCCTCCTTAAAGAGTCTCCACTAAAAATTTTTCATATCTGTAATATTATAAATAGTGCTGCAATAATAGCTATGATAATTAACTCCTAGATTATACTGATATTTGCTATAATAAAAACTGCAAATTTACTATGATGAAATGTTTATGAGCATTAAGCATTATTATTTCAATTTTGTGACTTAAAACTACAGGATAAAACACTTAAACCTCTTCCTAATCTGAAAAAAAATCCATACATCTCTTCCAGAGTTTTATCTTATTAACTAGCATGAGTGCCTACTCAATTGCCAAAGCAAAATACTGGGCAAAATTCCTGCTCTTTATTTATTTTGAAATTTGTGCTTCTCTTTGGAGGATAATTGGTTAGATTTCTGCTTATATTTTATATCAGGAGCCAATAGAATGTAATGGTTAATAGCACAAGCTGTAAGCCAAACCACCCAGTGTCATAGCCCAACCTCTATGCTGAATCAAAAGTTTCAGAGGCTTTCAGAATTTGTACAATTTTTGTCAACTCTTGTAGCAATCTCAACTCCCATGTCATCCCAGTGTAATTTTCACAAAATTAGCCAATCAAAGGATATTTGGTTACCAGAGGGATCTGTTAGGAAATGTATTCAGAATCACCTGGACTTGCCATGTGGAATCACTCTTGGTCATGTGGCCAGGAGTTCTGGACTCCAGTATAGGCTAATGTTTATGAGTCTATAAGGAAAATATGTAAGAACATGTCAAATTGGCATTATCCATAATATATGGAGATATTGATGGAGTATATAGCTCTGAAATACAGCTCTCAAAAACATCAATAGTCTTGTGTACTGAGTATTTAACAGTATGAGAATTCAATATGATGCTCCAAATATTTGAGAAATAACTATGTGGGAAGTACAGTACTAGCCTTTGAGGACAGGATGCTTAAAAAAGAAATACAGCTTATTCCCTCCTGGAACTAAAAATCCCACCGGGAGTGCCATTGTATTTGTTAATTAATAAAAGGAAAATTCAGCTTAAATATAGAACAATTAAAAAATAAAAGTTAAGTTTAAAAACAATCCATCTATACAAATTGCACATACCGCAATTTAATTCTATAAATTACTTACCATTGAACATATATTTCCATCAATACATACTCATCTGTGATACAGCATATGGGTGTGTGTGTGTGTTCACATAATATTATGGACAATTTAAAAAATCAATACAAAATGGAAATTTATGATTTTAAATGTTTCTGTTTTTACAAAGAATATTAATTAAATAAATATTAAAAGAGGCTAGAAAATTACAAATAACCTGAGTATAGGTAAGGAAATAAACAATTAATAAAGAGAAAAGCAGAAATTAATTTTAAAACAGAAAAATAGAAGCATAAAAAAGCAAAGAACTGACATTATAACAGAATTCTAATAGAATAGAAATTAAAAAAAATATATAACCTAGAGCAGCTGAAAATGAGAGTAAGGGAAAAACTGAATAAACCAGCAAAATTGAGATAAGTATGAAAGAAAGGCCTAATGGATTTATACTGTCACATTTAAAATTTTGATTAAATGTGTATCCAAAATTAACTCAAAATTTATTTTAAAAGCTCTAATAAACAAATATCCCTAAGAATAAACTTTAGGCTTGTCTTAAAGTGATCTTAAGGGTAGTGGGTCCATTCAGAATATTTTATGAGTTAAGTATTAAGATAACATCAAGAAACAGAAACTATCATACAACCAAAGGAATGTATACTCCCTCTGAACTAAATAAAACATTAAGAGCTAAAAAAAAGAAAAAAAGAAAAAAAAAAAAAGAAGCAAATACTATCTGTGGTTCTTAATGTGTTTTACTGCATACAACAAAGAAGCAATGTCTCTGCTTATCTCATAGGCTAGATTAACCTTGATATCAAAATATAGCAAATGCAGCATTTTATGGAATTACAACCTGAGAAAGTTGCATTGCTTCCTTCCTATGGCCATGTCTACATTTCAGTCATTATCTAAGTACTACAACCAATCTCTCCACTTGCTAATTCTTCAGTTTCTTGTATCACTACAAAATACCCAACGAATACTTCAAGTAGGTAAGAAGGTTTTTTTTTTTTTTTTTAATTTAATATGCTTTACCAAATATGTGACAGCTTCCCTATTTATTACCAATGTTATGGAAAAGGTAGCATCTTGTGGTAAAAAGAACTCTGAATTTCAAAATCTGGCTTGGCTACCAACTAGCCTTTTGCCTGTGAGTGAGTTATAAGTTTTCTGCCTCCTAATAAAATAAGAAGTTATATCATACCATCTCCATGATTCTATGATTCCACAAAGCAGCCACATTATTTCATTATTTATATGGTTCATTATTTAAACGAGTGAAAGATAGGGGCATTATCCAGGGGAATAGTCAAGAAAAATGCAGATATTATTTTAAAAAAATATATAAATGCAAAGGATGCCAGAACTCATATGATTCTATGGAACTGAAGAACTTATTAGTGTGAGAAGGAAGACACAACAACATGTTATATTCAAAT
This sequence comes from Lipotes vexillifer, assembly GCF_000442215.2. Classification (NCBI taxonomy): domain Eukaryota; kingdom Metazoa; phylum Chordata; class Mammalia; order Artiodactyla; family Lipotidae; genus Lipotes; species Lipotes vexillifer. Next base: position 242,175 of record NW_006771194.1, read on the forward strand.
ATAATATGTTAACAAAAGAAGTTTGTGGGCTTCCCTGGTGGTGCAGTGGTTGAGAGTCCGCCTGCCGATGCAGGGGACATGGATTTGTGCCCCGGTCTGGGAAGATCTCACATGACGCGGAGCGGCTGGGCCCGTGAGCCAAGGCCACTGAGCCTGCTCATCCGGAGCCTGTGCTCCGCAACGGGAGAGGCCACAACAGTGAGAGGCCCACGTACCGCAAAA